>NC_136543.1:8642241-8802241 GCF_910591455.1 Pholis gunnellus
GTGTGTGTGTGTGTGTGTGTGTGTGTGTGTGTGTGTGTGTGTGTGTGTGTGTGTGTGTGTGTGTGTGTGTGTGTGTGTGTGTGTGTGTGTGCGTGAAAAGGAGAGAGAGAGGCATGTTTAGGTGCTGAAAGCTATCAGAGTGATTTGTCAATATGAAGCTCTTTACCATTTAAAATTGGCAGAGTAACATGGAAGTACATATTTATCTCACTGTGATATATCCCTCAACAACTCTACACTCTGTCCTCTGAGGTGTGTGTGTGTGTGTTTCAGTCAATGCTCTCTCCGTCTCTTCCTCTCAGCTGTAATTACCTGCTAGAACATATCAATTTTCCTTTAATGGAGGAGAGAGGAGGAGAAGCACAGGACTACAGGGAAGCAGAAAAAGAGAGAGAGTGAAAGAGATCTCACCATCTTTTTGTCATGATTACAACAGCGCACACGGACACAGAGTAGTTCTTGTCGGGCATTCCCGGCCGAAGTTGCCGTGAAATTGCAGGAAGTGTGTCAATGTCACGACTTCTTATTCAGGAAAAACGTCAGCCTGAGGTGCATTGTCTCTGTGTCACAGACACAGGTGGTTACATATTGAGCCTTGACCCTGACTGTATCTCTCTCTCTCTTTATTTCTCTCTCTGGAATTTCATTGTTCTGTGTTTTTCATCTTTTTTTTTTTCCCCCCAAAGAACGTCATATCCCAAACAGACATTTGCCGCACAAAGTTTATTCTATGTAATAGAAGAGCAGGATTCAAGTCCACAACAGTACAAGTGCATCAGCTTGTAATGGACAGCAGAGAAAAGTCCATTATTATCACAATACAAAAACTAGACCTGAAACAGTTTGTTGATTCGTAGATTGACAGAAATATTGGCAACTATTATTAAAATAGATGACATGTTTCCGTCATTGTTGAAAAAACAAGTGGCAAGCATTCTCTGGTTTCACTGTTACGTCAATGTAAACTGAACATCTCTGGGTTTTGGACTGCTGGTTGCTCATAACAAGCAACGTGAAGATGTCACCGGGTGCATTAGGATACATATATATTGACCAAAGGATTAATGAATCAGCAGATTCATCTGTGATGCAAATGTTAGTTACGTAATGAGTAGTTCTTACGGGCATTCTATGGATGTGTATGTGAGTCAGTAGTAAATGTAAGAAAAAGATCTTTCCTCTCCTTTATTCTGGCTCATTTCACTAATGTCCGATCTTCTTTCTTCTCCTGCCCAGAATATGACAGACACCTAGCGGCAGCAGTGTCAACAGGGAAAACCATGGCCACGGCCTACCTGGACCCCAACCTGAACCACGCCCTCCTGGGAGGCGCCAAATCACGACTGAGCGCGGGGGCGTCGGACCGAACCATGGCTGGCTCCGTGGACAGGGTCCTGAAAGTCTTCCATCACTTCGAGACCAACACCGAACACAGCTGCTGGTCCTCCAATATCAGATATGGAGACGCAACGGATGTCAAGGTAAGAAGAGACACACTCACGCTTTTACGTCCCACCACATACTGTGTGTGTATATATATATATATATATGGGGAGAATTCACTCAAAATGACGAATGTCAAACTTTTGGTGGCGCTAGAGGAGTCAGGAAATTACCACAGTCAGCAGAATTCATCCTCGAGGTTCAGATATTTCAATCTGAAGCAAAGTATCTTCATCCTTATCTGCTCTGATAAGGGATTCTCAGCAAATACACATAACATGCTCTCTGTGTGTGTGTACGTGTGTGTGTTTACTTTTAGATTCACTCCCATGATGCACAAACTACTTAGCACTGCTCAAACTTTAGTGGTCGTACAGGATACGTCACTCCAAATCTCCTCTTCTTGCATCCCCCTTCAGTATCTAGGTCAGACCCCCCTAGCGTTGGCAACACACATGGTTGTGTGAGCATTATCATGCGTGTGTGTGTGTGTGTGTATGACGTCTGTCAACTTGTTTGGGTGGGAACGTCACGTCGAATCACGTGAAATCACCAACACACACGCCTAGACTCATGCCCTCACTGACCCGATGCAAAATGCATAAACATTAGCACAGTTGGCTCACTGATGTGAGGCACTGACTTCTCTGTGGACTGTTTTTGGTCCACTGGCCATCTTTGTTTTATTTATCACTCACTGCACTGACATACATGTGTTGACCCACCACAGCTAAAGGGGGAACTGCTTTGTAATTTAGCCCAAGAGTAATATCTGCTGAATGTACACTTTATCCTCAAATAATATCAGTGTTGAGTCTATTAATGCATCTTTTATTTTGTACTTAAAGTTCATGTAACTGTGCAGGGGGGGAAGTCATGTACAATTGTTGCTCTTTGTTTCCAGGGAATCATCCAGAAGATTCTTGACATCCACAAAGTGCGCTGGACGTCTTGTTTCGGCCTCCGTCTCAGCAACAGCCAATCCAGAGACCAGGTGCACTGGCTCCACCCCGATATGGGCGTGTCCCACGTCAGGGAAAAATATGACCAGGCACGACCAAATGAGGAGTGGAGGTGAGAGAAGAGCGTTATCTACTGAACACTGTCATCGTGCTGATGTAGCATCAAACCATGCTGAAGCCTGTTCATTGTCACCGCTTCGGGCTGCGAATAAAGCACGTGATTTACACAGAGCTGCTGTGATTTGATTGGCTAACGGGCAGAGTTGTCGTAATAGTTGTGTCAGACCTGATTTTGCTCTGTAAATGCTTCTCGCCTCGTTCCTCATAGAAGTAAATGGAGAGCAAAATCTGGTGTTACAGCACCTTAACTAAGGCAGTCGGCAGGCAAAGAACAAAGTTAGGATATAATAGAAGTGTAAATGTTAGCATCAAGTCAAAAACAAGTTCCCAGGCACAGTAGTGGTCATTTCATTCATTGAGATGCCAAAGATGAGATTCTGTGGCAGCCACGTGCAGGTCCTTGAGGAAAGAACATCCAAGAAAAGCTGCGAGGTTACACTTTATAACCAGTTTTCTAGACATTTATTGTTGATTATTAGCAACTTCAGTCAAGGTCACTGTCTCCTCTAACCGCTAGCATCAGCAGTAGCAGAGTAGATTCATCGCAAACAACGTTAACAATAATACGACCCATCTGTTGTGTGTGTTTGAGTTGTTCTGGCAGTTTGGATGTTAATGCTCTGGTATATATTACGTTTATTGTGGCGGTCTGGGTGCTGATGCCCATTGTGAGGTAGAGACCTTTTGCTCCGTGGCCATAAAACGAGAGAGAACCAGATGCCGGCTTTGTCTGACTAAGTCAACAACTGTCTCCGTCCGTCTCTCCTCCACTGATCTTGCCATCACTCTTCTTATTTGAATTCTTGCATATCAGTCGCCTCCTTGCCTCCCTCTGTCTCTTCCTCTCCGTACTCCTTCTCGAATCCTTCCTCTTCTTCTCCACTGTAGGTATGAGTTAAGGATCCGGTATCTTCCAAAGGGCTTCGTGCAGCAGTTTACAGAAGACAAACCCACACTCAACTACTTCTACCACCAGGTACACACACACACACACACACACACACACATATTTAATTTTCTGCTAGCAGCTGAGACATATGGCACTGCTTGAAGGACTGTGTGTGTGTGTGTGTGTGTGTGTTTGCATTCTGCTAATCTAGGTCACCAGGGCCGTGTGTGTGTGTGTGTATTTGTGTGTGAGACGGATGGCTTGACATTTGTTGTTTGTAGCAATAAGTGTGTTGATGAACATGTTTTTGTGTGATGTGCGTTTGCGTCCCCCAGGTGAAGAACGACTACATGACAGAAATCGGGGAACAGGTGGAACAAGATGTTGCTCTAAAACTGGGTTGTCTAGAAATCAGGTGGGATGTGCTCTTTTAGGACTTTGTGCACGAATAACTCAAAGCTACGATGTACTACACACTACTTTAATAATTCTTTATGTTCGCTGTCTATTGTCTTTTTACACCAAGCCAAAATCTGTTGGTCTAAATAAGTTGTTTATCCTGTAACTGTTGGTTACCTCTTCTGTCTTTGTGGAAGTGAAGTTGTAGCAGGGATCCCTGTGCTGCTAAACTTGAAGAGTTTTTGGACACATTTGACAAACTGTAAATTGTGTGTGTGTGTTCACAGTGAATGTATTTGACCTCGTTCTCTCTCTGTGTCCTGCTGGTTTCAATTCCAGGAGGTTCTTCAAAGAGATGAGAGGAAACGCCCTGGACAAGAAATCCAACTATGAACTGTTAGAGTAAGTATTCTCCTCCTGAGCTAAATGCTGCGGCAGCTCACAAGCTTTCTGCTACATCGCATCCTTCCTCTAACTGGAAATAGGATTTGTAACCCTGCAGAAATAACAGAAAAACAACGCAGTGTCACAGTGTGTTTGGTAGAGGGTTCCTATGCACGTCCTAAAAATCTGGATGAGTGGAAAACAATAGAAAGAATTGAAATAAGAGAGAATCGCACAAAAGTCTGGAAACATTTAAACAATTTTATTGTTTTTTCATTGCTGCGAAAGTCTGACGTGTAGCTGCACTTATCTTTATTCAACACTGTGTTCCTTCAGTCACTCAATCACCTTCGTCATGTTTTAATACTTCTTCATTTTTGACGATTTGTCTGTGTTTCGGCTGCTCTGTCTATGTAAGCTCCCCGTGTTGATCCACCGCCATCTCTCTGCTGGATGGACGTGGATGAACATTCACAAACTTAACGAGGCTCGGCTCTAACGTGATCACATTCCAATGAGCTGCCCTCTTCCAATGAAGTCTTTCTTTCTGTCCGTCAGCCTAACAAGCTCTCCAATTAACAGAGAAGAATGCCCTCTGTCTCTCCTCTTCGTCCTCTCAGTCCTCCTCTGTCTGTCCGTCTGTCTGTCTCTAGACTCTCATCCTTCATGTCCGTCTGCTTTTCTCCTGGGTTCTAGCTGTCATTGTTTTCTCTCCCTGTCTCCCTCTCTCTCTCTCTGTCTCTATTGATTGGAAAAAGATGTTGTGTCATGCATAGTTTAAACCAAGAGAGCAAGAGGGGAAGTGCTGTCAGGGCTCTGAACACACCGAGCTGACAGGGGCTGTTGTTAAGTGTCTGTGGTCGATCTTAGCTTAGACACTGTAGACAGTGTCTGTTATGTCACCCAGTTTTTGATCATCTGTGTCCATAATGTCCCAATAATTCCTTTTATTCATTTTCAAGAGCTTTCCATGAAAGGGCTTTCTCTTGTTCATGTTCACTCTGTAGGTTACGCTTGTAATTAATTCAAATGAAGTGTACTAATTGTACTATTTTCCACCATCATTTGTGCCAATTACATAGTTCTTTCCAGGAAATCTCTCACACATTATTGGGACGTTATTAGGAGATTACAGACCCATATTCTCCCAAGTATATAATAAGATAGCCTCAATAGATTAGGCATGTTTGTTTTCTTTGCATTTCTACACAGTTGTCTGTCTGCTGGTTGTTATGCAGCCACTGCACATGTGCATGTTTGAGACCAGTTGGCTGTAGTCCTTGTGGTCTGTAGAGCTAATGCAACATTTTGAATCAGCGGGCCTTCATCCGTTCAGAGCCTTCTATTTTCTGTTTGTGCACCCTGTGAGGTACACAGCTTTGTTATTGAGAGAGAGAACCGTTGTAGGGGTGACACACAGCATGTTTTATCCTTTCATAGACGTGATGATGGACAGCCCCAAGTGAAGTATTTACACATGTGTTTAACATAGAGTATAAAAAGCCCGACAACCACAGGGAAGCTCTATCTTTCTGTGATTTACGACTATAATTGACTGATATTTGTTGGAGAAATAGGATGACGTAAGCTCTCAGCCTTTCTCTCTCTCTCTCTCTCTCTCTCTCTCTCTCTCTCTCTCTCTCTCTCTCTCTCTCTCTCTCTCTCTCTCTCTCTCTCTCTCTCTCTCTCTCTCTCTCTCTCTCCCCCCACTCGTTCTCTCCTCCCCCCCTGTGCTCAGTCCTCTCTCCAGAGTTTGAATCATTAGTTAGCTTCCTGTTTTAGCTCTGCACATCTTTCTTTGTCTCTGCGGTCTCCCTCTCTTTGTACTCCTCCCTGCCTCTCTCCATCCCTCTCTCTCTCTCTCTCTCTCTCTCTCTCTGTTTTTCCTCAGCCCCGTCTCTTAGGAAAAGATGAGTCGTGCTCTGCATTGTCAGCACTTAGTCGCGGCTTTCTGTTTTATGTTGCTTGTCTTCAGTTGCCCGTCCCGCGTAACAGTATCTGTCTGTAGCTATTGTGGGTAATTTCTCTGCAAAGGGGAAAAAAAAGAAAAGGCTGCTGAGATCAGATAAAGACCAAAGTGTTTGTCAATTAACATTCCTCAGTGTAATTACAGCATAGTAATCATTCTGCTCTCTTCCTCTCGTATCTCTCTCTCTCTCTCTCTCTTTCCAGGAAAGACGTTGGTTTGAGGCGTTTTTTCCCAAAAGACCTGTTGGATTCAGTCAAGGTGAGAATAATTAGGGTTTTGAATAGAGATCAAAACAAAGATGGATTACACACAATGCAATATGTCGGGTTTCTGAAACAAACTCTATATTCACTTTCTCCTCTTGAAATATTTGTTGACGAAATAGTTCAATAGGAGGGTTTCTGATCAAAATGTGGGCGTCCTGGTAAGCAGCTGCTATCCTATTGGCCCATCTGCTCCGCTGGAGTTGCTTGATTACTAAAAGCAACCACCGTGTGTGGTTTATGGGCAGCTCCCTCCTCTTAAGTGAACGCTCCTTTGGAGCCGACTCTCTGAACGTGCTACTGGATGTGCTGTCAGACCCGCGCTGGGCCTGGCCGAAACGTTGGCCAACCAGTTTAGTTGACTGAGAGAATGAATAGGAAAATGTGAGCCCCTACTTACGCATTATATATAGATGAGTGTGATGAACGTAGATGAACACAGTTCTGCAAATCTCATCGTTACAGGAATAGTTTGACAGTTTTGGAAAAATACTTTTATTCGCTTTGTCTGTCCAGTACATATAAAGTTAGCTCAGCTTATCACAAACACTGCAAACAGCCAGCCTGGATTTGCTCTGAAATTTGAGATTTGTCAGTCGGCAATACGGTTCAGTTTGATTTGTAGTTCGGCAGACGTCGGTCGCGGACGTTTGTATGTGACGGCCGGGTGTGCCTGCACAATGAACAGCATCTGTGTCAGTGATGCATTTACGGCACGCGTTTATAGGGGAGGGCCTTGGTGTGAAAGAAAAGGCCCCGGTGACCCGAAAAGGTCTCGATGTCAGCAGGCGGGCGGACAGATGCTCTGCAGAGGGAGAGAAAGTGTGTTTGTGTGTGCGTGACCCGGAGGTCATGTTTAAACCCACTTTCTCTTTCCAACAATGAGGAGGGAGGAGGCAGCGGCTCCTTCTGGGGTCCCCCCCCCTCCCCTCCCGTCTGTCAAGCCCCGCTGACTCCCCCCTCATCACCAACTCTACCTCCTACCGCTCTCAATTTCTATTTTCTACGACGACACAAGTTCTGCTTTCCAAGCCGTGAAGATGCACTCAGTCACACATGTGTAGTCGCACATCTGCACATCTGACTTCATTGTCGATGTCTAGACTGATGTTGTAATTTAATGAGGGCTTGTATATGATACATGCGCGACACATTTTAAATGAATGCAAGAAAGAGAGAATGAGTGGAAGTATTTGTTACTTGTGTTTAACATCATGAGCTGTAAAGCTGAAACATTGAGCCAATCAATTCTCAGTTGCAACATCGTGATGATAGAAGAAACATCTTTAACTGTTGGACTGTTGGTCGCACAAAAAAGGCGATGTGAAGACCACACAATTAATTAATGACTTAAGAAAATACTTTACGTGTGTCTGAGTATCTTTGAATGCATAATTATATCGTACATTAGGAGTTAAAAACAGTTAAAGTGCCTGACACATCTGCTCTTACACACATCTCTTCCATACATACATGGATGTGTGTGTGTGTGTGTGTGAGAGAGAGAGAGAGAACACACAGCTGTCTTTTACGTTTCCGTCGTTCACTCTGGTGAAAGAGAACGGTCGTCATTTAATGGGATTATTCACCCTCAATGGACTCTACTTCCACACACACACATACAAACCCAGGAGCAGATGGCTGTGGTAGTAAACAGTGAACGCTTTATAAAGAGCAAAGTGTGTTCATTTATATTGACCGGCTGAGCAGCAGATTTAGTAAATCTGACCTTTAGTGGCTCAAAGTTTGATGAACCAGCCCCGAGCTTGAGCCGAGGAGTCTGTTTCCTCCTCGTCTGATTGATAACTTACTGCAAAACCGACACAATTTGGTGATATTGAAGTGAGATCTGTTGTCACTTGAGCACAATCATCAATGAAACACAAAGTCTGAAACGAGGGCCCCCTGTGTCGAAACTCTTCACACAAAAAACAAGAACATGTACACTAAAGTACAAAATATCTTCCATCTCTTGCAAAAGCAATACTTCATCATTGTGTCCTTCCTTCTGTAAACAGACTGATGAATGTTGCAAATGTAAAAAAAAACTATGTATATTCTGTCAGCGACATAACTGGTCAGCCTGGTGATGGGCGATGGAGATAGCTAGTGGCAGCGCTTCCTCTCAGGAAGGGTGGACACTTCTGACTGACAATATCTCTCTAGATTAATACGTGTGTGTGTTTGTGTGTGTGTGAGAGAGGCTGGTGGAATTCGAGGAATTAAAACACAGATCCTATCAAGAGCACGGAGAACACACAAATATGCGCACACGCATTATATTCTGTGTGTTATGACATCTGTTGAAATGACACACACACACACAGGAACATTGTGTGTGTGTGTGTGTGTGTGTTTCTGTTTCTTGATTCCTTCAGGCTTATTGGCTCAACATCTGGCAACAGCGCTCTCTACTGAAATGAAGTGCAGATATTCATGCTTTTATTTACAAATTAATAATAAAAAATAGAAATAGATAGTAGTTCAACTAAATGGTGAGTAAAAGATAATTAAGTCTTAATTGTCACTATATGAACGATTGTGCCCTCAAAGAGTTACATAAGAATACAAACTGAGGGGTTACACACATTTGACATCTTCTGGGCCTCATTAGACTCACATAACATCAGTCGGTGGCTTCTGTCTGAGGCACATTTAACGCTCAATAAATCAATACAGTTTGTGGTTTTAATAGTTAACTGTTCATTTATTTAGTGTAGATTGACCTCAATGTGAAGAACCAGTCTACTGTAAATCCACTCGGGCTTTTTTTAAGCCTGGTTTGTAGTGCACTAAATCCCCTCTAATCTTTATCTTAATCTATATATGGAGAGCTATTTATAGTTACAGAGTGTCTGTACTGTAAACGTGCTGTGCTTTTGGGTAACGCTGTCATCTAAATACTGCCCTAAATACTGAATATTTGACCATGAATATGTATAAAAGCTCATATGAGGGGTGGGGGGTGAAAAGGTTATTTGGTCAGGGGTGAATTCCTCTTCATATAAGTCGCAGTGTATTAATGTATACATCAGAGGATTACATATGACATTGTGTGTGTGTGTCGTGCATCTTTATGTCCACAGAATAATGAAAAGTGTTGCTAAATGGATTTTCTTTCTGTCAGCTTCCCATCTGTCTACTCTCTCTGACGTAAGCAACCTAAAAAAAATCTGATCTGAGAAACTCAACTGTCTGGCCACGAGTCTGTATGAGCGTACAGAGAGTGTCTGAGTTACACGACGGATGAACGGGCAGAGTGGTGTTTAATTGAGTGGTTACCGACAGTGTTAACGTGTCTTGGTGAAGGTATTGATCTGAACTATCAGTGCCCCCGGAATTAAGTGCTGAGGTCAATTTGATTGGAATCAATTATTCAATCAGTGTTGTCCTCTGTCACATGCACACACACAAATACACCACACACATGCACTCGTGCCTCCTACTCTTTTCGTACAGAGTCAAAGATTTTCTTTGAGTTTAGTCTAGTTTTTATATAATTTTTTTTCCCCCTTACTCTCCCAATTCTCTCCTCTCTTCAGGCTAAAACTCTCCGAAAGCTGATTCAGCAGACGTTCAAGCAGGTCGCCAATCTCAACGACGAGCAGTGCATCCTGAAGTTCTTGGAGATACTCGCGCCGATCTATCGCTACGACAAGGAGTGCTTCAAATGTGCCCTCGGGGTACGTTTCTTCCACTCTTGGCTTCTGGTTTTTGAAGCTCCGGTTCGTTGTGTTAGGCTGCCCTCTTCTGGTGGCACCGGGTTGTGCGTGTGTCCCAGAGGTGGTGTGGTGCCACAGAGTGTTATATGATTCATGCCGTGAGCTACAAATACTCTGCTCCCTTCTGCTGCCTTGTTATTGTCTCCCTCATGCCTTGTTGCTCTCGTTCTCTTCCTTCCGTTTAACTCGTACGCCCGCTCTTCTCTCTTAACAGTCCAGCTGGGTGATCCAGGTGGAGTTAGCTATCGGGCCAGAGGAAGGGATCAGCTACCTCACGGACAAAGGATCCACAGTGAGTTCACAGATAGCACTTGTTCATTTCATTATGAATGAATACATAGATTTAGCACCGTTTCCATGGTTTAACTTTTTAAACTGTTCCTCTCTCTGTCCCCAGCCCACCCATCTAGCTAACTTTAACCAGGTTCAGTCCATCCAGTACTCTGCCATGGAGGAGAAGGACAGGAAAGGGATGCTACAGCTCAACGTAGCCGGAGCTGCTGAGGTATTACTACCCTGTCTGACTGTCTCTCTGTCTAGAAATGTGCTCGTGGAAAACTCAATGAGTCGCAGCAACTCAAACTTGTGACTTTTGACATTTTAGACATCTGATTAATATGTAGTTCCTTTACTGTTTGGTATTCTGTTTCATCCCTATGATAAATAGATGATTTTCATTGCTCCTCCTTTTATGTAATCTACTCTTTAGGACACACACTTTCCTCTCAAATACACGTCGAGAATTTCTACCTCTCACAAGGGTCTTGGGAGAAGTTGATGTACTGAAATACTGGAAGTTTAATTTAGTTTTATTTCTTTTCGAAAGTGTATTCAATCTCATACTTTTAGAGGAATCTGTAAAGCTATGAAAAGGACAGAAGAATGCAGGTTTCCTAATTCTCTAAAGAGTGTTATTGGTATTATTTGTTTAGTAATGATGACTGTTTTGGCCTCTAATGATACTAAAGACCTGCCATACGCTGTGTCCATCACGGTGCATAGCGTGGTTACTCGGCCCTCTGTGAGTGTGTGAGCGGCGAGATTGTTTTTCCATGCATTGATTCCACATACTGGTTATACTGGCAGAGGAAGGGTTTCATAACACACACTGCTGTATGAGTAGTGTCTTTCTGTTTAATTGGCTTTTATAGTATTGGATTTACTTACACACACACACACACACACACACACACACACACACACACACACACACACACACCAGTGCTGTGAGAGAGAGCAGTTTTCCCCTGACGTAAGGAGCAGCTGGAAACCCCCACTGTGCTGTTATGTGTAAGAGTAAATGTGTGTGTGTGTGTCTGTGGAGATAATGGCTCTTTGTAACAGACCTACCACTGTGTGCGTGTGTGTGTGTGTGTCTGCAGCCTCTCACAGTTACGACAGCATCGCTGACCATGGCAGAGAACTTGGCCGACCTGATCGACGGTTACTGTCGGCTCATCTCGATGGAAAGTCACTCGTTCATCGTCAGATTTCAGAAAGGTATGAAACCGAAGATACCGCCTTTCTGTCCCGCGTGATAACCTTCTTTTCAAGCTTTACAGTAAATACATCAACATGTAATGCCGTGTGCAGCAGAGCGTCCTACAACATCCTCCATGTTGGCAAGATATCAAAAGCTTCTTGTGATTTGAATATTGCAACAATCAATATAGCCAACTTGTTATATCTAGTGCTCTCTATTTAAATAGAGAGTTAGTAATAAGTTGTGCAGCGCTGCTATTTAATAAATACTACGTGATACACTGAACTACAGCACTACGCGCTGGTTGTATACTTCATGTGTCTATGCTATTGCTGTATAAGGAATGTGTTTTGTATGCAGGGGAGTTAAATCTTCACATTACTTATTCCTGTGCAGACGATTTGTGTTTTTGTCCTCTAGAGGGAGAGAGAGCCCTGCCCTCCATCCCAAAGTAAGTACCTGTCTCCTTCTTGGTGCTGTTCCAGTGAATCCTTCGTCTGTCTCGTGCACATATGAAACGTTGAGCTGTGTTTTACTCGCAGGCTCCCCGGTCCATTTCTGAGACTAAAAAAAAAAAGCTTTAAAGGGTTGGCACGGTGCCAGGCGTATCGTAAAAATAATCTACTGATTAACCTATAGTGATAATCAGTCAGCTGCAGCCCAGTGGTCTTACATTTTAATGGCAGTGTCCATTAATATATTGCATCAGAACTCAACAGACTGATCAGTTTTGAAAAAGGTTTCTATTTAGCAAATAACTCAGCGAAGAGAGAAACTAAACTGGAAAAACTGAATTTGAGCCTTTTTATAGTTTTTTTTTTTTTTGGCTCATGACAGCAGGGCCTTCGTCCTTTTTTTTGGGGGGGGGGGGGGCGTTTATTGTGTTTGTTTATCCGTCACCGTGGAAGCTCGGACGTTTTGCTGCCACTTGATCAAATTCAAACACCAACCATTTGCTTATTTTTTGGTCATTTCAACTCAAATCTCTCTCTCTTTCTCTCTCTCTCTCTCTTTCTCTCTCTTTCGCTCCATCTGTGGTCAAATAAGGAGATAAGTTTAGGAGCCAAATATTTTCCACTTAGGGTTTTTAAACACTTGGGTAGTCCCCTCCTCTTTCTCTCGTTCTCTCCCTCTTAAGTTTCTTTTTTGGTCTCTCGCTCTCTCTCTCTCTCTCTCTCTCTCTCTCTCTCTCTCTCGTTCTCTCTGCCTGTTGTGGTTGTGATGTAAAGATGGTAGTAAAGCTCGGATGACCCAGACGGAGAGACCACTGCAGAGGCAGAGAGATGATTGAAACAGTCGGGGTTAGTTTACAGAGGCAGTGAGATCTGACTTTAACAATCACTTAAACCTAGGTATGAGGATGTTATATCGGAGCATTTAAGGTGTTTGACTGTTGTCTAATTCGCTTCTTTTTCTTCTTTTCTAGGTTGTCCAACAATGAGAAAAAGTTAGAAGCAGTCAGGAGCGGAGTGAGAGCCATCTCTGTCTCCGGTAAGAAAAAGATGACAGGTTTAGGAGCAAGACGTACACAGTCTGACAGCTTTGTTGGCTCCAACTACTGTCTTTCTTTCTGTCTTTTCATTTCCTCCAACATCTGTTTTCTCTCTCGTTGTTTTTCTGCCTCTCCCTCTGCCTCACCCCGTCCTCTCTGTTCCTGCCTTCTTTTGTTTACTTCCTCACCCTCCTTCTCTGTCTTCCACACATCTCCCCTCTGTACTCATTCACTCTTTATTTTTTATTTTTTATTTCTCCTCACACTGGTCTTTCCTTCCCGCCTGATTGGCCTGCAGACCTAGTGACATCGTCGTCTCCCAAGCCAACCAAGGCGCGGCGTTTCCTCCTCCCCTTTGTCTTCTGTTCAGATTCTCCTGCCAATGGTATCCTCTGCTCTCATTGGACAGTTAGTTGGAGGAGCGTGTCCACAAAATTGTGATGTGGCGGAATGAAATGCCTGATTTGATGATCATTCTTATTGGGTAATGTTACATTGCAGTAAAGATGGTGTACAGAAAAACCTCAGAGAAAGAAGCCGACTGATGAAATCAATCTAGAATTGCACAATATATGCAGTTTAACATTTAAGAGTTGTTTAAAGCACTAATCTGTTAATGGATTTCTATATTTCCAATGCAAAATTAAGATGGTTTTGTGGATGAATCACTTTCATCTGCTGCATCACAATCCGTCTCTTCTTTAGGGATGCCCTCTTCTACTAAACTATCTCTGTCCTCAGTGCCTGGTTGCTTTGACTAATTCAGTCTCACGCAAACAAACATGCTATAACCACAATAACCGCGTGTGTGCTGCAGCCTCTAACCAAGTCAATGCTCCTAAAGTAAGACTGGTAAACCAATGGAAACTCTGAATTGTGCAGTACAGTCGTTAAAACCTGAGGTTTGTATTGTTTCCTTACTACCAGTGAAACATTTCTATGTTTTACTTCTCACATTTGTGAACAAGTATTCTGTTTTGAGCCAAGCTTGCTGACAAAGGCGACTAAAGATGAATATTTTCCATCTTCCTCTTTGAATTCTGTGACTGAAAGTAGCCAGTACTGACATCCAGAGTTCACTGTTAAAGTGTCCTCAAGCGGCCGATCAGCACCAGCTCAGGGATGTAGTTCTATAGGTAGGAAAATGAACAGATTATAACCCTAACAAAGTGTGTTTTAAGATCGGTCATCAAAGCCCAAAGTGTATCAATATAGCAATCAGATTATCTGGAAGGGAAAACAAAACCATTGTAATTTATCAATTTAAGGATATCATCAAAAGAATTCAAGTAGAGCCAAGAACAAGCCCCCTAATGCTAAGCTAACAGGCTGTATATATGTACCCCACAGACATGAAAGTGGTATCATGCTTCTCATGTGAATCTCTAAGTGTATATCCTCAAAAAATCCCCCAAAACTGCTGTGTAGTTCCGCTGCAAGTGTAGAAGTGTGAGAAACGTTGATCATGAGATGAGTACGGTGTGAGGATCTAACTCTGCTCTCTGTTTACATCACACCCACTTGATCTCACAGGCTGCACTCGGCTGCATCCTCCCAGCTTACATTAACTCTCTAACTCACAGATATTTACAGCTTGAAGCAGACCTTCGTACCTCATGGAAATCCTGCTGGAGTTCAAACACTGCCTTGCATATTGCTGTCATTTCTTGCATTAGTTTCACCGACATGTGTCTGCGCCGCCCTAATGGAAGTTGTGACCTCTTTCTCTTTCACCAGAGATGTTTTGAAAGCTTAGCTAACTGCCCGCTGAGTGTTCGGCTTTGCAGATCCTGCAACATCTCCTGTGTTGTTTCAAGGCTTTTCATGCTCTAACCGCTCTCTCTCTCTCTCTCTCTTCTCTCTCTCCCTCTTTTCTCCGTTCTGCCTCCTCCTCGCTGCTTTCTCTCTTTCTCTCTCTCTCTCTCTCTCTCTCTCTCTCTCTCCATTCTCCTCCTCTGCTGTCCCGTTTCCTGCATGCTCTCCCGGACCCCGCAGAGGATCTTAGTGGGGATGGTAATGTTGTGCTGTTGTTTATCAATCTCTCTGTTGTCCCTTCTTTATGGTCCTCACTCCACCAACACACTGCAGCCTCCTGGGAACGGGTAGCATGTGTGTGTGTGTGTGTTGGTGTGTGGGTTGATGTTTATGCATGCATTGCTACATCTTTAACAATGACGCTGTGTGTGTGTGTGTGTGTGTGTGTGTGTGTGTGTGTGTACGTGCTGTGTTGTGTACATATAGAGATGCAGAGTGATTTAGGTCATTTAGAATGAAAGGACGTTTTAGCTGAATGTTTCTCATGTTTCAGTGATTTGAAACATGAATGTATCACTCGTAGCTTTAATGAGTTTGATCTGTTAGTGGCAAGAGTCGTTTACTATTTCAGTATTGTTTTTAAGATGTTTGGGTCTGAGTGTATTTGTGATTATTTTTAAAGTGGACTACCACAAAATTAGAAATACGTCTGCTTTTAACCACAAGAATGACATAAAAAGCAAAATTTGGAAATGAAGTGGCATTTCTCTTTAAGGGAACTTCCCCAAACTCACTCTCTCACTCTCTCTCTCTCTCTCTATCGCTCACTCACTCACTCACACAGAGGGAAAATCAAGCACACGTGTACTCGCATACATTCATGCACACAGAGTGCAGTAGGGAGAGGTTTGCTGGATTCAAGAGCGGGTGCATTCCTGGCTATAATGGGCTAACTAGCGCACACACACACACACACACACACACACACACACACACACACACACACACATACACATACACACACACACACACAGTTTCCCTCCACTGAAAGCAGAAAGAGACAGTCAGACCAGTCAGACTTGGAAAGGGTTGATTCTTTAGAGCAAATCTCAAACCATGTGAGCGAATATGCAGCAATTCAAACCATGGACTTCACAGTACAAACTAACAAATATGTATAAAAATATATAGAAGTGAAACAATTTAAGTAATCTGCTGATTTAAGTGCAAGAAACAAATTAGAAAAAGTTAAAGAAACAGTTTGAAATCAGCTGGAAGCATTTAATCTTTGCACGCAGGGAAACAAGCGAAATGTTTTATTGTTGCTGAAATGTGTTTTATTGAATAAACCATGACCGATGAAAGCCACATTTTGCTGAAATGTTATGTTTTATATAATCAGTTTATCTCATGAAACACATGTTAGCAGCAGCAACCAGAGCGTTTGCTTTTAGTTCAGATCATATAAAGGTATTTTTAGCGGCGCATTAAAGGCTTTCCTTTTCTTTCATGTGAAACATGAATCGTGCACAGAAATGGTTTAGCAAAAGTCATGCCTACTTGATTAAAAGTTCAAACTGGGTTATTGCACTGGTAACGTAATAGTAGTAAACGTTATAACCTCAAAGCCTTCAGTGTTTTATTCATCTTTTCCTTAAATTAACAGTTTTACACGAAATTAACAGTTAAACGAGTATTTGCTTTACTGATACCTCTCTCATGTCATGTCCGTTAAACATGCAGCCTGCAGCTGGTTAGCCTAGCTTAGCGTAAAGACTGGAAGCGGGGGGGGGAAACAGCTAGCCTGGTTTCTTTAACAAAGAATAAACAAACATGATATGACATGTTAATTAGTGCGCCGTAGATTTTATTTTAACCCTGGCACAGGCTAGCTGACCCCCTGCTGCTAGTCATTGTGGAGAGCTAAGCTAACTAGCTTCATATATACTGTGAGGACAAGAGAGCGGTATCAATCTTCTCTTCTCGCTCTAAATGTATATTTTCCCCTGAATGTCTTTCACCATTAAACACGTTTCAGTTGACTTTACTACGATCCAGAGCATTATTTAGCCCGCCTTATATTACAGCTGTTTTATTATTACATTACAAATGCTTTCTTCAGCCTGTTCTACATGCAAGGCTCTGCATATAATGATGATCTTGAGAAAATCAGCCACAGGCTTTAGAAAAGGATTTCTGATAAGTTTCGGGACACGTTCCCACAGAGCCTGATAAACCCCGGGCAGAGCTGTGAGGGTAGCGTTCAGGACAGCAGATGTTCAACTCTCGTTTCCAACAGCTGAGTCTGCACACTGATTTTATTTTAAACACCACCATCTGGTTTGGATAGACTGGGTCCATCTTTCCCTCTCTTTCTCCCCCCGCTGGCTCTCTCCTCTCGCCCCCTCTCTCTCTCTCTCTCGCTCTCTTTCTATCTATCGGATTCTGCACAGATTTGGTCCTAAACGTTTCCATCTGCTTATATGACGGCTACACTCACTCTTTTACTCTCTCTGTCCTTGCCTCCTTCCTCCTGCTTTCTCTCTCCTGTTCATTTTCTACTTGACTCTCTCGAGCTTTCTTCTTTCTGTCTTCGTCTCGTCTCTTTTTCTCTCCCTCCTCCTCCTCCTCTTCCTCCTCCTCCACCACAGTTTACTCCCTGCAGCCCAGCTGCTCTCACACAGACTGATATGCACAACACATGCTCAGCTGACACTCTCCGCCAAGTGTGTGTGTGTGTGTGTGTGCAGAGAGGGAAAGAGAGGAGCTACGTGGGTGTTGCTTTGGTTTGCGCAGGAGTTTGTCGAGACTCTTCGTGCTTTACTCCTTAGTTTTATTGTGCAGTTTTTATTTTCACCGCACACGTGTTTTTGTGTGTATCGGTAGACCCTTCATACCATAGCGGGCGCACGGTAAACGGAGCAACATGTGCATGATTTTCCTATTTGTTTGTGTATTTGTGTTATTTCAGACTTGCCTGTGTGTGTGTGTGTGTGTGTGTGTGTGTGTGTGTGTTTTTTTTCTTCTATTTTCTTCTTTTTCATGTATTTACCCTCTTTGTGTGTGTGTGTGTGTCATGTTACAGAGACCGATGACTATGCTGAGATAGTTGATGAAGAGGACACATACACCATGCCCTCCAGTAAGTAAATGATTGACTCTCTTCTCTCTTGTCTAACATCTCCCAACCAAAGTCATGCCAAAGTAATTTGTGCTCAAGATCTGAGCTTCTGTTGCGCTGCAGCAGGAGAATAAGTTATTCTTCTGTCGGATGCTTACGTTCTCAAACTAACTTATGATTTTGCTAACAAGCCGAGAGTGGTGTGAATCGTATCCAAGACACACACTCACACGGGGAACATCAGAGAAGTTGCATTACACCACTTGTGGTTAGGTAGCAGATAATCGACTGCAAGCCAGTTTCAGCGTCTTATACAAACAGCAGAGACACCAGCTGGAGGTCAGAGAGGCTGCAGCTCGTACTCCGGAGCTCCGGTTTGTTCGACACACATCGCATCTGTCAAATTCATTCATATGTTATTCAAAACCCCCGAATGTGCTGGTAAGCTTGGCTGCAGCCCCGTGAGTAATGGCGGTTTTAGCCCTCGGCTCCAATGCATTTAATGTGGACGTCTCGGGCAGTACAAAGTACTCGTGTACCGCGTGGCCAACTTTGAAAATGGACTGTGTTCTTCTTTCCTCCCACATTCTTTTTCTATTTCTTATTCATTATACTGCCGTTACTTCTTGGTGTCTTTTGCTTTACTTCTTTCTGCAGACTTCTGACATGTTTTCTCTGTGCTTGAGTTTGCACGTATGTTCAAGTCATGCTGTCTGCTGTGTGTATAAAATGAAGCTGTATTGCAGGATTGACTATATAGCAAACCTACTCTTTTGACCATTCTGTGGCTGCATTCTTTCATTAACTCCTTTCATTAACAGAATGTCAGGTAAAGAGTGAAACGGGTCAGTTCTCTGTGTCTGCATATATTTGTGTGTGTGTGTATTTTTTTCCTGAGCTATTTTAAACCTTAAAGCAGCTGTCTGGCTCTTCATCTCTCTTTCTTCCTTTTTCTCCCATCGCCAACACAGTCAGCTATGGAGTAGTTGAAGGTAAAGCTCCCTGTCTCTCCGTCTTTCTGTGCTACCGTAATGCCTTGAGATTCGACACTTTTCCTTCACATTTTTCTTTGCCAGGCACTTGACTACGTTCTCGCCAGCCTAAAAAAAATGAATTAGTATAAACGATGTGGCTTTTTTTTTTTGAGAAGTGCAGGAACCAGTGCAGGACGATTTGTTATTAGTGTTTGTCAAAGAAAAATACAAAGACTCAAGGTACCGAATATCCAGGTTGTTGCTGACTTGTGTGCGTTGGCGTTGTGTAAAGTGCAGTTCATTTGGCTCTTGTGTTGAAAATGAAAGGGAGGGCCGCTCCATAAACAATGCAAGATGTTACTTCATAAACACTTTAATCGGTGTCCCCAGACCTCTGCTGCGAAACAATCTCACAGCATTTGTGTTGTTTATTGGCTTGGTTCTCATTTTATTTCACCATCATGTTGGCAGTGACATTTTAATTTATCATCATGGTCGTATGTTGTTGTTGTTGTTCTTCAGTCATCTGTGGGTTCTTTTGGGTTTTGAAGCGGTTATGAATTCCCTGCAATCAAACTGGCGCATAGATTCATTTCAGTAAATGTCTTTCTAAAAATGGAATGTGTTTTTGCGTTTATCAGTCGGTTGAGTCGGTGTCCTGCGTGAAGCTCTTAAACTCAGTGTTTAGTCCATTTTCACAGCGGCTGGTTGGCTGCTGACATTCACGCAGCACAGAAAATGTTTACGACCTTTTCAACAAAGCGCAAATATTGATAGCACATAAATGTCAAAGCATGAGGATGTCGCGTGCAAGATTCAAATTCTTGTGGACATACTCGCTGAATATAGAAGAGTTACTGCAGACACAGATCACACTGAATACACTTCATATCCAGTGTGTCCACTATATATCAGTCTTTTGAATATTTCACTCAAAAAGTCCAGGTTTAGGCGCTCATCTATGCTTTGCTCTTGATGTTTGTATGCAGGGATAAACATAAATGATAATGGAACCCTGGTGTGCATGGAAACACAGATTTTTATGAACATTACTTTTTGTCTTTTAAACAGGTTTACCGTATGTTGGTGTGTTATTTTGTGTGGCAGTGTGCATGTTAAGTCTAGTTAGACGTGTTATGGGAAGGGAATATATAATCTTGGGTCAAAATATTTGTGTGTGTATATATGTTTTATTTGAGTCTAATCTGATTACCAGTGGGTGGGCTTCATCAACAAGGACGATCATTTGACTGCCGGAAAGTGAGAAATCATTTCAAAGTATCTTAACTTGCTTTTTTGTGATCGAAACAATCACCTGATCTCACCCAAATGTTCTTGTCCTGGTGAACTCCATCCACGTGGTCCCAAGTAAAGCATGTCACACGTAATGAGTTTTCCCAGTGTGTGCAGTGTATGAAGAAAACAGCAGGTAAACGTATAAATCTCCCATCTTTCCACTTTTCCTCGCTCCTCCTCTCACTCAGCGCGGGATTATGAGATCCAGAGGGACAGGATCGAGTTGGGCCGCTGCATAGGAGAGGGCCAGTTTGGAGATGTGCACCAAGGAGTCTATAACAGCCCGGTATGTGGAACTACACACACACACACACACACACACACTCGTGCATGGACACACTTTTTCTGCACTAACCAATCAATCACAAGACATATGTAAGATAGATAAGTCTGTTTGGTTGTTAGTCTGTTATCCAGCTAAAACAAACCATTCATTGTAATATTAAAAGTATTCTCAATTCTGCACCCATCCAAACCATGTTATCGATTTCAATTGTTGTCAGAGTTTTGTTTCCACACGTTAAGAGTTTAGTCTATTCAGCTGCTTTAAACATTATCATGCATTTTTTTGTGATACTGCATGTTTGCGGTATTGTGATATAATATTATATAAATGATGAATACTATCAACCAGCCGTATTACTGTATTATGGCTAATCTGCTGACCTGTGTGACTTGTACCATGTGTTCTGCAGGACAAGCCATCTCTAGCTGTCGCCATTAAGACCTGTAAGAACTGTACATCCGACAGCGTCAGAGAAAAGTTCCTGCAAGAAGCATGTACGTTTTGTTTTTTTACTTGACTTATTAACGAACCATATCTCCTTTCATACACACTGAGTGTGTTTATGTGCGTGTGTTTCTTTGTTCCCCTTGCAGTGACGATGCGTCAGTTCGACCACCCTCACATCGTCAAGCTGATCGGAGTGATCACAGAAAACCCCGTGTGGATCATCATGGAGCTGTGCACTCTGGGAGAGGTACGCCCGAGGCTGTGTGGATAACGTGCCGTTCACACATGACTACAGTAGAGTGTCTGTCACTTCTGTTCAGCGTACAAACGGAATTGACGAGTGCAAGTCCATGACTAGGAAAGGCCTGACCTGCAAATCACTTATATATGAAGAACATAAAACACTTGATTGATACTTGTTGACACTTGTAGGTTAAACGTCAAGGTAAGGTCTTGCCGACAGACTATTATCAGCGTGAGATGGTCACGTGGGTCGACGTGGTATCTGCCATGTTGTATAAATACACTGCATAAAACCATCTTCTATGTCTTTCTCTCTCTGTCTACAGTTACGTTCCTTCCTTCAGGTGAGGAAGTACAATTTGGATTTGGCCAGTCTCATTCTGTTTGCCTACCAGCTCAGCACAGCGCTCGCATATCTGGAGAGTAAACGCTTTGTACACAGGTACACACACACACACACACACACACACACACACACACGACCTGTGGGCAAATGATTTTATTATTAGTATTATCATGTCATGTCATTGTAACTAGGGCAGTTTCAAGAGTTTTGTTTTCTTATGTTTAACTTACTTACTTATGGAGTGGTGTTCAGGCACTGCCGTGGTGTTTCACGGCACATCTCTCGCGTTCATGCTGAACAATTGACACGTAGCGTCTGTGGTTCAGGCCTAATGACGATCGATATTGACTTGCAGGGACATAGCGGCGCGCAACGTGCTGGTCTCTTCAGTCGACTGCGTGATGCTCGGAGACTTTGGTCTGTCGCGATACATGGAGGACAGTTCTTACTACAAAGGTGAGGATACTCAAACACATGAGCAGCTTTGTGTTATTTTGGGACACCGAACGGTGTTCACTAATGTTCCAAATGTATCCGAGACAGTTGCACCAGCAACACAGTTGCCAGTACTCTACCACCACCAACAGGTTACATCAGGATACTGCAGTTTATCCTGACTCTATGAAAACAGTGTCTTCAGAGTAATACATGTCATGTATTTATAAAATATTGACGTTACTGTTTGTCTTTGTATATTAGCTTCTAAAGGTAAACTTCCTATCAAATGGATGGCTCCTGAATCTATCAACTTCAGAAGATTCACCTCCGCCAGCGACGTCTGGATGTTTGGTGAGTTCTCATCAATTACATGGGATTGGGTGTGTTGTGTTAGTTACTGTCATTGGAAAAGATATACGTAGAGTACATCATCTGACACACAGTACTGAGGAACTCCGTCTGTCTGTAGGTGTGTGCATGTGGGAGATCTTGATGTTCGGCATCAAGCCTTTCCAGGGAGTGAAGAACAACGACGTGATTGGCAGGATAGAGAACGGCGAGCGATTGGCTATGCCTCCTCAGTGCCCGCCCACCTTCTACAGTTTGATGACCAAATGTTGGTCGTATGACCCCAGCAAGCGGCCGCGATTCACCGAACTCAAAACACAGCTCAGGTAACTAAAATGTCTTTTTTTCAGTTGTTGCTTATAAGGCCATTATACTAACACTATGGCAATGCTTTCCAGTGCATGTTACATAGACAGTAGATAGTAGAAGTCACTCAGAACTGGGCAGTATACATTCAATTGTATTGTATTAATTGCTGTGATATAATATGAATGGTGATTATAATGGTAAAGTTAAAAGCAAATATGGATTGAAGTTGCTCAATGTACAACGAGCCCTTTTTCGAAACCTTTGTTGTAAATGGATGAATAACTGTCTTGTTTTAGTGATTTTGCATACATTGATTATTGATTATTGCCCATTGAGTATTTTAATACCTTGGTGTATTTACCATGAAGTAATCATAGGAGCTGCTATCCTTCTTTGCGTGCAACTTTTGTAGCACCATACTGGAGGAAGAGAAGCTTCAACAAGAGGAGAGACTTCGGATGGAGATGAGGAGACAAGTCACCGTGTCCTGGGACTCTGGAGGATCCGATGAAGCACCGCCTAAAGTACGACTGAGCTGATTGTTGTTGTTTTCTTGTATTTCCACATGTGTGTGACATGGCTGATAAAGACAAACTGTTATCTTTCTGTCTGCAGCCCAGTAGACCAGGTTACCCAAGTCCTCGCTCCAGTGAAGGCTTCTTTTCCGGCCCCCAACTCAACCACTTCCCGGTACAGAAAACGCACACACACACACACACACACACACACATAAAAACTCTCTTCTGTTGCCTCTCGTCCACTGCGGCTGCAGCAGTGTTTCCTCTGACCTCCAGCAGTGTGCAGCGCTACGGAGAGGAAGAATTCAGGACTCTATAAAGTCTGACAGGAATCTTTAAGAGCAAACTTACTGTAAACTGCTCAGAAATGGTCATCAAGGAAAACACCACTGATACTTATTTAGGAAAGACATACAGTATCAGGAATAGATAACAAAATATTATTTCAGGCAAAATAAATGTGTTTGTGGCAGTGACTGCACACTCAACTTGTATAAATATGTGATCACGGTGAAATGCGCTGATCTTATCGGTGTTAATTTAATCAAATATGTGTAATGGTTATGTGTGTTCACTAACACAAACACTTCATGTTTGTCCTGCCGTTGCTCCTCTAACTGCACAGCTAGTACAAGCTATGCAGAGCGTTTATTTGCTCTTCTTTTCACTTACGTAAAGTATTTGATCAAAACTTTGTAGGAATGCTGTTTTCAAAAAAAGGGGCATCAATCAGAAATCTTAAAAGATGTTTCCAATATTGTGAAATGAAAGAGTGTTGGTATGTTTTTGCCAGGTTCTGTAAATCACCTTTTTAATGTGCAGGTTGAGCAAGATCATCACAATAAAGGCCAAACCAGGAAAGTCAGTACTGAGTCTCAGAGGACAGACTTGTGTTGGAAGACAGCAAGCGTGCGCTGCATGTGTCAAATGTCAGAAATTTAAAGGCAGAGAAAATGAGAGAGACTTTCAGTGGCAATTATTCCTCTCCTCATAAAGCATGACAGCAGGCATTTCCTGTAGCCACACACACACACACACACACACGCACACAAATCAAAGCCGCTCTCCAGCTCCTATGACAACAAGCAGCTCTCTCTCTTGTCCTTATAAGGAGTGTATAATCATAACGGCTATACAAGTCAAACTTGATCACATCACACGTAAGAATAACATCTGTATATTTTGGTAGCATGTGTTACACATCAGACTGAACTCCCATGATTCTTTGAGGCCTCGTGCCAAATCAGGAATTGTTATTATTAACAATACTTACTAAGTGTTCGTGGGATTAATATTATTATGTCATAATGATTCCTTGACTCTTTCTGTGAGTCTATTTGAAATGTGAGTTCATCCTCAACTCTGCTGTTTGTCATCAGTTTGTTTCACAATAAAACATTTACAAAGGCACCACTGAGTTTACTCCAGCAATACTTTAAGTTTGTGTTGTAATCCAGACAGGAAAGTATAAAATCACTTTGATATATTCTTTAAGGAACAATCAGTCAATCTACACTCTAAACTTCATGTGCGCCTTTACCATACATGTCAAAAATTTTACCTTTACCTTTACCATACATTCCAAAAATGCCTTATTGCATTTCTTTTGCTTTATTGCTTTTGAGTTTTTCATTTTTTGTATTCTCCAATGCCAAAGGCAATTTTGGAGATAAATAATGACAGTAAAAAACTCAAAACTTACTAAGTTATGAACAGTTTTTATACCATATAAAGGTAAATAGCTTTAAATCATGGTAAATTATTTAGAATTAAATATTGTGTTATCAAAACAAGTATGTACAAATAACCGTAGATTCTTCTTACAATTATTAACCATGTTTTATTCTCTCTCTCTTTCTGTCCATCTCCAGCCGTCAGCCCATGGTGTTGTAGGGGGAGTAGGGGGCAGCTACCCTCCAATGGATTCCTGGAATCAACACAGACCTGAACACACGGCACTGTGGAGCCCTAACATGGAGGTATGCACACTCAGTCACAACGGACATTTGACCGGGAAAACGCACTGAAATTACATCCATCATTCCGTGAAGTGGTGAGAAGCGGAGTTTTGTGACATCTCAGCTCCTCAGTCGCAATGTGTCGACGGCTTTCTGCAAGCTTCAAAAGACGTACCTGTATACTTCTTCATACAGTTGAGCCTAAAACAACCTGGATCTCTTTCATAAACATTATGTTTTGATTCAACATAGCAGGTGACATTACAGTAGCGAGGTGCTAGCATTTCAACTGCGTGTGTGTGTGTGTGTGTGTGTGTGTGTGTGTGTGTCTAAATGTATTTTCCACAGGACGATGGGTGCGTAGGCCAGGCTGTGATGGAGGAGAGGCTGATGATGCAGCAGCAGCAGATGGAGGACGACCAGCGGTGGCTGGAGCAGGAGGAGAGCTTCATGGTTATGGTAATTATATTAATATACTAGCTCCAGTTTTCTGTGTCTTCTGCTGGCTATTGGCATATTATGAGAAAAACATCGCCTCTAGAAACAGATGTGCCTGAGTCTGAATCTGCGTCTGGGGCAACTTGCCAGCTAACCCAAACTCGCGTTAGCTGCCTGTCATCCTGCTCATGGTGGTTTGTTTTTATTGGTGAGGCTGTGGGAGGCTTTCCCGCTCAGTAAAACTTCTTTGTGCATATTGTTGTTGCCAGATGAGCTGAAGAATTATCTTTTTCAGATCTTTGAACTGCCTCCGTTGTGCTTGATTTATCTCATCAGACACTGAAACATCCAAAAAAAAGGAGCTAAATCACTACTTTTGGCAAAACAAGTCTGTTTTTCTTCTCTCTTCGGGTCAGATAGTGTTTCCTCCTCTTGCCTTGAATCACAGTTTCCATTTTTGAACCAGGTGTAGGGGAGCCGAAAGAAAATGAAAAACACAGAGATGAGCCACAGGGAGAGAAGTCCCTTCTCCATTTATTTATTGCCTCACCCAGAGGCTACCAAATAACATCTCAGCAATTCAGTCCGCACGGTTTCCTGCTCTGTGTAGTTTCTTTCCCCCCCGGCCTCTAAGGTAACCCACCTCCACAAACGTTTGGTCAGAGTTTACTTCAATGCCAGGGCTCTGACCCGTTGTTTATCCTTAAAAGAGAGAAAAGCAGAAGAAGTATAACAGCTTGAAAGTGCTCTGAAAGTTAAGTCAAATCAGTGAGATGTGCTGAACTTTGTGATAAACTAAAAGGAGGATCAACGGGGAGGATAAAAGAGAGTCGAAGCAGAATTGAATACTATGAGGCCTGAAAAGAAGGAGATGGAAGTTCGTGAGGAGGAACAAGAGTGGAGGACAGAAGGAGGCAGAAAGGAAGTGGGATTGGCAGGAGCCATGGAGAGGGTGGAACAAGGAGTCACCCATCAGCGGGAGAGAAACAGAAACAGTGGGAGATGCGGAGAGATGGAAAAAGTGGGAGGGAGAAACCGACTGAGGGGGAGAAACCGAGAGGAGAGAGAGAGAGTCGGTTGGATCTTTTCTCTGTGGCTCAGTGGAGCTTTTCCTCCTCTGGAAAAAACTTTCCCTCCGTTCTTCTCTGACTCAACTTTTCTGTCTTCCTCAGTTCATTTCTCTCAGTCTCATCTTCCCCGTTCTTAGTTTCCTCCCTCTCTCTCCCTCCCTCTCTCTCTCTCTCTCTCTCTCTCTCTCTCTCTCCCCCTCCTCCGGTTTCTCTCTGGTCTCTCTGTCCTCGCTTGCATCTTCCATTCTCATACTTTCTGTCCCCATCTCCGCCCTTCTTTCGATGGCCTCCGCTCTCTGCTTTCCTCCTCCTGTCTTCTTCGGCCTCCATTCTCCCAGGATGCATCTCTTCAAGGCGTGCTTCACCAAAACGGTACTGAAAACAGAAGGAGAGCGGGAGTTGGAGGCTTTGTTTGGGTTTCGGTGGTGCAGATGTGGACAGAGTTCTGTAATGTTGAAGGTCACTTTTTGAGGCAGTGTAGATGGAAGAAATGGCAAACTATCGCGGGTCGTGGTCATCGGTGGAATTTAAATTCTGCAAAATCATTTTGCTGGTCGATTGTGCATTTCTCTGTTGAAATGTGGTGTTGTAACTCCAGCTGCTTTGCATTTACTTGTTTTATTTCTGTAACCTGCAGGTGACTGTCAAACTGTTCACTGATTATGTTTGTTCTTCATATTTTGTTCTTGTTTGTTGAATAGCCCGTGCGTTTTAACGTTTTCACTAAACTACAACTACCTGGAAATTGCTCCAAAACGCATGCTTCGTATGTTTTCTTTCTATTTAAAATGTGTCTTTCTGTCTCTTCCCTGCAGAAGGCAGAGTCCAGAAACAGCAGAGGAAGCATAGACAGAGAAGACGGCACACTACAAGCACCGGTCAGTCATAGTCTGTCTGTCTGTCTGTCTGTCTGTCTGTTTATTGACACTTTTATTGAAAATCGTCCGCTAACCCCCCTCTACACACGGATGGAGAGAAGAATGTTAAGATAAAAAGTGAAACGGAGTCAAAGTGTAATTGGGTAAATGCTGAAAAGAGAGGAAGCAAGGAATGGAAAGAAGAAAAGCAGCAGATTATAGCAAAGAGGAGAAAAAGAAGTGGTGAGGGAGGCAGAGGGAATGTATTGAGTCCGACAGACGGAGGCCGGGAGAAGTAGAGAGAGTATTTCTGTCTGTGTGCCAGGGAGGTACTGCCTACACACCAACCACATGACCACAGAGGGCTCATGGGAGTTTTGAACCCAGAAGCACTGCACAGTCTCATTTTACTGTAAATGTGCGAGTTATGATATCCTACATCTACTGTCAGCATCGACCTTATCTCCACACTGTATCGACTGTAGCTGCTGCTGGGTGTTCATTATGCAATAACAACTGTGAATGTGGTATTTTTTCTCTTGTTGACGTTGTGAAATCAGTATTACATGATCATTTTGGGCAAAGTTTATCTTCTTGTTCAACGAGTTTCTCTCCTTTAAAGAGTGTTTAATGATTATAGGCAACTAAAAGTTGAACCTCTGCGTGTGTGTGTGTGTGCGTGTGTGTGTGTGATTTTCTCTGCACAGGGTGGAAACCAACATATTTACCAGCCTATAGGGAAACCAGGTGAGAGAACGACCAGACAGACACACAATAAGAACACACGATAATAAAAATAAATGTCCTGCATTCAAGAAGAGACAGAAGTATTAGCAGCAATATGTATTTAAAGTATCAAAAGTAAAACTACTCATTGTACAGATTTGCCCTTTTCTGAGAGTAGTAATGTCATTTACTGTAGCTACTATATTATAGATGTGTTAAAATACGTTCTACCTAAACCTGCTGCAACAGTTGAATGATGCTTACATGTTAAGAAGTTTATACACTGTTGGGTAGTTATCCCAGTAAGAGCCTAAATTTCTTTTGCATTATTGACAACGATATAAAAACATACATATTTCACATAAAAGACTCATCATTCAGTGCTCAAATGATCCTTAATCCTGTTTTTAAAATCTTCCATGTTTATGAAATAATCCAGTTTAAAATATCTCTGTAGCTCACACCAAGAGGAAGGTCCAAACACTTAAAAATCGCTTTTAGTGCAGGTAATTAAGGTGTGTTTAATCATAGAAATCTAAAGTTGCATTAAATAAAAGAAAATGATAAGACAAGTGCCTAAATTCTATCAAGAAGTACTACATAGTACCTCAAGTACTTCATAGCATGCATCATACTTAACTCCATGCTACATCACACATCATACCTTCATACTCTTCTTCTCAGAGCACGTGGCTCCACCTAAGAAACCCCCCCGCCCTGGAGCTCCTTGTCATCTAGGCAACCTGGCCAGTCTCTGCCCCATCGACAGCTACAACGAGGGGGTGAAGGTATGTTTGCACACACGGACCTCCTAAGAATACAGAACGTATTCCCCAGTTTAAAAAGGAGCAGATGTACCTTATTAAGATCGATTTTGTGAACACTATTCCTTCACGTTGCTCTTTTTGTTTTTGGAGTTGACTTCACTATTTGGCACTTTGCCGACGGGTTGCATGCTGTGCCATGCCTTGCCTTGCCCGTGGTTGGCTTCGGCCTAATGTTCTGTCCCTCTTCTCTCCCCCTTTACTCCTCCTCCCCCTCTCTCATTAACGTCCATGCACATTTATTTTCTCCTTTAACACCGTCCCATCTTGCTTCTCCCTCATCCTGCTTTTCTGACCTCGTCCTCTGCATCCATCTATCCCCCCCCCCCCCCCCCCCCCATCATCACAACCTGCTGCACACCACTGTCCCCTTCATTCTCCTCCCTGTCAAATCCACATCCACCCAACCACACCTCCCTCCCACCTCCTCAACCTCCCCATAGCCGTGGAGGGTAAGCTGATCTTTGTGTTTGTCCGTCTTCACTGTAGAGTTAGTTAGCTGCTAGTTAACCGTATCTTCCTGTAGAGAGAAGCTTCATGAAGCTTCCTGAGTTGTTAAAAGATATTTTTCTTTACCAGAGGCAGAACAAAATGTCACTGCTGGCACAATAATCTCACCTGGGGCTTTCACATTCATCTCATGGTCATTAGTAAAGATGGTGAAGACTGTGAGGTGTGGTTGAAAGCTCCGAAACGTGGACCGAGGGATTATTTTGGCGCAAATAAAACATTGTTAGCTTGTCCCACTATTCCCCATTCAAGGCAATATATACTATTACTGCGGTGCTAATACGCTGCCTTTGGGCTCGTAGTCATAGCCAGAGTGTTGTGAACGATGATCCCTGGTAAAGAAAAATAAAATGTAAAAATAATAGTAGTGCTCTGTCTTAGATCGATAGACGCATTGTAACCTGATCACTGTATGTCTTCCATTGCGTCTCTAGATGATAATATAGTGAAATGAATGTTGTTAAACGTGCTCAATGCCTCCACACTGCTCTCAACATGGCGACGGCTGAGACGACAGCGCTCCGCTAACAGCGCAAACGACACAGCTGTTGACGTTAAGCCTCGGTTATACTTCGGACGCATTGGACACGAGCCGACGTGCCATCGTGACGAGGAAACGTTGTGATCGTTTTATACTCAGCTTCGTCAGCTGTGACCACCGAAGGAGCGCAGTGCAGAGCAGCAGCCGTGAGCGAGCTCGAGGGGCGCGCTCACGTGCACCAAAGGGCGCGCTCACATGCACTAAAGGGCACGTGTGGCCGGACCGGCTGCGTAAACAAAGCAAAGAGAAGAGAGAGAGACTTTATTCTTTGTTTAGGTAGACATTACCCCGCTATATCTTCACATAGATAATAGTTGTTTGATGCTTTATTAAGGCTCTGAATGACGTATAAAGAACCTTTGAATTAGTTCTATATTCATTTTATGTGGTTTCCTGTGATCTTCACCAGGAAGCTGTGTTCTAGCTGTTAGGACATCAACTTTTTCTGAATATAAAAACATTTGCTTAATGCTGGTTTAACGTTGAGTCCATCACTAGAGAACTGTCCCTGTCTGTCCTAACATCACACTTACTAACAGCCTGACACACTCCTGTCATAGTACAATAGTCAGACGATCTAATATGTTGGTAGAAATGCATGTAGAGAAATAACAATCTGAGGTGTGTGTGTGTGTGAGAGAGAGTGAGTGAGTGAGTCTAGTCAAACACTGCCCCCCAGTGTTAACTCGTGATACAATTTCTAAGAGGAAGCCTTGTGACGTCTGTTCTTCGTGGCTCATTGTAACGGTCCTGCTCTCCTTGGTGGTCCAGCTGCAGCCTCAGGAGATCAGCCCACCCCCCACGGCCAACTTGGACCGCTCCAACGACAAAGTGTATGAGAACGTGACGGGATTGGTCAAAGCTGTGATTGAGATGTCCAACAGGATTCAGCCCGCAGCCCCAGAGGAGTACGTCCCCATGGTCAAGGTAGGAGCAATACTCACATTTAAACCTTTTTATCCCTTATTTTAGATTTTAGGAGAGTTAAAGTTACATCATCAACACATTTAAACGTATTGACAAAAACGTATGTGTGTGTGTTTGGTAGGAGGTGGGTCTGGCACTGAGGACTCTGCTAGCGACAGTGGACGAGACACTTCCTGTTCTGCCGGCCAGCACACACAGAGAGGTAAACACACACACACACACACAGAGGTAAACACACACACACTCACACACAGACACAGACACACACACACAGAGGTAAACACACACACACACACAGAGAGGTAAACACACACACACACAGAGGTAAACACACACAGAGAGGTAAACACACACAGACACACAGAGGTAAACACACACACACACACACACAGACACAGAGAGGTAAACACACACATACACACACACACACAGTTAAACATTTTGAATAGAGTTTTCCCAGAACACTGTAACTAATGTTGTCATTGTGTTCGTGTCGTCACAGATTGAGATGGCCCAGAAGCTGTTGAATTCGGATCTGGCTGAGTTAATCGCGAAGATGAAACTGGCCCAACAGTACGTCATGACGAGGTAGGAACAAACACGACGGCTGTGTTTTTTTACTGATAACAGTTTACGACTTTACAGTAACGGTTTTCTGTGTCCTGGACAGTTTACAAAAGGACTACAAGAAGCAGATGCTGATGGCAGCGCACGCCCTCGCAGTCGACGCCAAGAACCTGCTGGACGTCATCGACCAATCACGGCTCAAGATGATCCGCCCGCATTAGTGTCCGCCACAGCCAATCACAAAGAGAAGAGGACACTTCGATCAGTGACGGACGGATGAATAAATGAACTAATGGACAGCAGACATGACTGAAACAATCAGCTCCGTCAAACATTTCTTTTTGCTCTCCGGCGACACGTCATGTTTCGCTCAATATGGTGACGTTTTGTACTTTTGTTGCATTATTCGCTTTTGTATCCAGAGAAACGCTTTTGTCCTCCATCACGTATCCTCAAAGACGAGGGTTGTTTTTAAATCATTCGTTACTACTTTTTTTTTTTAAACTTCGAAGAAAGTGAATCAAACGACGGTTTTCGGAGGCTCGCTTGAAGGACTGCAGAGATATTTTTGGTGTTCGGACGCAGCAAAGATGTGCCACATAAACGTAACGCAGGATGCAACAACTGGAACTGAAGAGCCAGGACGAGGAGGATAATGAAGATGATATGACGATGTTGCTGTTCAAGCATGCTTTTTATATCATTATGAATTATTTACTATTGCTATTTTCAGCCTCGACTCTTACAGTACGTCTGTGTTCAGTCTTCCTCTTGAATATTCGAATGGGCAGAAACAAGTGATTCGCAGCTGCTCGTGAATAGTTTCATCTCTTTTTGTTCACTCTCTAGTGTCTCAGGCATCACGGGATGAAATATGAAATATGAAAAGCTGTATTTTGAAGAACAAAGTAAATGTCACAGGCCACTTTTTAAGTTAACTCGCATAGTAGATATACATAGAGGCTATATTTTTAACACGTTTCTGAGGCATGAAATTGTGCGTGAATAAGGGAGAAGGATGAACGTGGGGGTGACGGGACAGAGGTGGGGGAGGGGCGTTTTTTTTAATGGTGGTCCTAATTATTATGTACAGCAGGTAACCCTGTGCCAAATGTACTGCGGTCGACAAAAAAAAAAAAGGATTATTTCACTCAAATGATTTTGTTTTATTCTATAACTTTCAGCAGCAACTCGCCGGTGATTTTCTACAGAAATGTTAAATTCCTGGATTCTTTATTGCTTGTTTTGTAGATTGAAGACAGATTATTTGTGTTGTGTGGTCCTTCGGTCCTATTTGTCTTCTCACAAATGTTCACTCAACAATATGCAGCCGAGCTTTCAGTTGCGCCCCCTGCTGGCAAATTTTGGAATTGAATTTTCAGGGACATTGAAATACTTTTTGGGGACAGACATGTTTCATATTCATAACAGTTGGTGGCCGCAGGTCTTCATTGGGTTTATCTTGTAAATCGTTCATGTTCGACATGATTTGCTTCTTTATCTCCCCTCTGTCAGTCCTCCTGTCGTTCTACCTCCCTCCACTGGACTTATTTATACTTTCCCTCCCGTCAGCCTCGTGTTGCTCTCCTCCCTCTCTGATTCTCTCTCCATTCCACTGCTCCCTCCCCTCTGAGGTGAGCCATATTCTCAGGAAGGAGTCACATGTACAGTTGCTGAACCGAGCAAATAAAAACACTGTTATCATAAAGAAATAGTGTGAAAGAATCATGTACAGAAATGTAACAATTGAGATCATATTTATTGAATTATTATTTTGCAGTAGTAGGTTATAAATTACTTTTTTTTCAACGTACTACACTGACGTGTTATGACCTACCGCACGATTACATTTTTAAACTACACACTACAACCTTTCTCGACATACTATACTCTGACTTTATTTACTACATTTCTTACACTGATTTAACCTTTACATAATCTGACTTTTTTTCAAAGTGTTTTTTGTCAACTGTTTTTCAACATACTATGCAATGACTTATTACAACTATACTGTCTTTTCTACAACTAAAAATCCTCAGTCTATACTATTACTTTTTTCATGACAGGTTTCTGTCACATTTGTCAGATCCACAGCTTTTCAGGGACTCGTAGCTTGACAGTCACGACGTTACTCCGGGCCGTCAGAGGACCATCAGTGGAGTTCAAGCATATTATAAAAGCAAAGCTCTGCAGCGTGTTAGACAAGGATTTAGGCCTCTTTAAAATTCACCACGAAGTTTAGATTTTTCTTCACTGGTTAACACTTCCCTCTTTTTCTGTCAGAAGAAACTCGTACTAAAAAAAGCTTTTCAATATGTGTAATATTTACTCCAGTCCTATTCTGGCTCATGTTTTTTGGGGCCAACATCACCGACAGCATCTCCAGTGTACAGCCGTCACAACGCGCTTTCCCCTTTTATTATAAAACACCTGCACACCTACTTACACTTTATTACGCTTGCCTGGTTAGTGTAGCCAACAGAGTAATTAAAATAAGTCATTACAAAAAGCTTTTAACCAGTAAGATGCAGACTAATCATAATGGCTCACAAAATTACACTCCATCGGCATACTAGCTTGTAACCTGCAATAATTCAATGCTTTTATTTTACCACCTTTAACTGTCCATTGGTTTCCATTTGTTTGAGCTTAATCCCACTTAATGGTGTGAGACAGACTACCATTTGCTGCGACGCATTCAACCCCACAAAAATTACATTTAGCTGAAGTTAAGTGACTTTGTTATAAAATGTGATTGAGTCAGTTTAGTGATATAATCGAGTACAGCTTTAACGTGTTAAAGTGTCTTGGTGTGAAAGGTGATGTTTGTGTCTGTGTCAGGAGAACAGACAGTAAGACAAGGCAGCAGCAGCTTTTTTTTTAATCTTTTATTGTGTTTTCTTAGAAAAACATCTTTTTAATCAAAAAGACCGAAGCCCATGTCGTCGTCTGACTCCTCGGACTCGTCCTTCTTCTCCTCTTTCTTCTCCTCCTCCTTGGCTGTGGGGTAAACAACATAGGAACGGTTAACAAAGTCCTGAATGCAGATGCTGACAAACTACCCAAAGTATTCAAAGCTCTGGGAGATCTCAAGACCATTCACAAACATTGGCTTGAGATTGGCTCTTCACAAACACTGTAACAGATTATAGTAAACTGGGTTGTTATGGGAAGGATTTTAAAATGATAGTTTTCCCTCTGAAACGAGAAAACATTTCATGTCGGCATCACTTTGAACAGGCCTTAACCAGACCAGTACTGAATTAATAAAAAAGGCCATGCTCCACCACTTTAGTTACCAAACTGTTCCCATCTCTACACACAAGTCACGTGCTTGTTTTCAAGGCTCACAAGTACAGCACGGGACTACAATTATAGTCCACAAAATCATTAAGTGTATCCCATTTTAGCGCTGCTGTATTAGACAATAAACCATCAGGAGCATTTGGCTGTCAAGCCCCATCTAACTGTTCCCAGTATTGACTCCTAGTTACCTGGGGCGTCACCACCAGCGACGGCGGTGGCAGCGGCTCCAGCAGCAGGGGCTCCGGCTGGAGCTCCACCTCCAGCTCCAACGTTGCAGATCAGGCTGCCGATGTCGATGCTGGACAGGGCCTAGGAAACGACAACGTGTACAGGTCAGTGGGGAGTAACGCACAGACCGACAAAAACAATAGGCATAACCCCATTGTTCTTATGGAGAGAACACTATTCTGCAAAGTGCTGATGCAAAGGTAGATTTCATAGTTGATTGAACTTTGAACCCTCCCAAACAAAGTCTGCTGTTTTTTCTCTCACCTTGGCAAACAGACTTGGCCAGAAGGGCTCCACGGTGACTCCCGCGGCCTTGATCAGAGCATTCAGCTTGTCCTCCTACAGACAAAACAGCAGTTAGAAAATCTACTTCACGCATCCTTAAATAACCAGTATTAGACATTATGATCATCATCAGCATACAATATAGAAATCACAAGTACACATGTAACTTTCTGGTTAAACACACAGAGATGGTTACTTTCAAAATAAAATAAAAAATCCTGGTTGCAGCTTCTCAAATTTGAGGATGCTCCAGCTGCTATTGTTTTTCATATAGCATGCTAGGTCTTAATCTAAACAGCGGTTTAAACATCTGGATGTTGTGCAGCATCCACATGCACCAAACCTGTCAGGTTAGGCAACCATGTAACGAGCAGACAAACTAGAGTGAGGAAACACGACAAGGGTCCACCAAACTGCCGCACTTTTCACGGTAACAAGTTAGCTTCTGGAATTAAAGCATGTTGTGGAGATTCACTACCTCAGAATGGACGTAAGCTAGCACCCGTCATGTGAGCGGAAGACGTCGCTAAACTGTGCCGAGTTACAACTAAAGCCAGATGTTGTACGTTAGATACCATTCATGGAGGTCACAACACAAAACAGTCAACTGTCCCGATTCTGAAACGTGGCCCAACGTTAGCGAGAAGCGTGCCGCCATTTTAGCCGGTAGTTGGGACTGTTAAAGCATCTAAACATCGTAATTGTATTTAAACAGACATATTCATATACAGTTGTATTAATAGCGTCGTTACTGTCTCCGCTTTGTCATTCAGGGTTATCACCAATAGCACAATACTTCCACGGGTGCAGTTAACGACTATCGGCGGGTATGTCGGGGATAAGCCGGGACACTTACGGTGACGGTAACTTCATCGTCGTGGAGGATCAGAGCGGAGTAAATGCAGGCGAGTTCGGATACGGAGGCCATTGTAGATGTTGGATTTTATATTCGTCGCGGTGGATGCCTAAATTTGACGGTGCTAGTCGCCGGATTGAGGGCCTTAGCTTCTGGTGAAGAACCGAGCACCTTTAGGCACGTTTATTTCCTGAGTCGGAAAAGGGACGGAGCAGGGCGCGCGCTCGTTATATATACGCCGCGTCAGGGCTGCTTGGCTCTGACGTAAGCACGCACGCAACGTGACGACAGACGTAAACCAAATGAGTCCGTAGAATAGTGTATCTTTGCTCCACTTAAATTTAACATTTAGAGATGTTCTGCTAAATTGAATACAATTGCACACAATAAAGGCCCATCTACAATTAAATAACCAGAAATATAATTTATTTTATTCTATATATTTGCAATTTTTCTTTTATAAATAGGTGTCTTTCCAAGGCCAATTCACACCCTTTATTCTTTATTTATCTTCCAATAAATACAAGATTATATCTTAATGTAATTGTATGTTTTATCTAAATACAGCTAAATTAATCTGGACAGTTTTAAGTTGAGTTTGAGTTAGTTGTACCAAAAAAGATCTGAATATATACATATAGAGCACTCTATCAAACCTCTGGAGGTAACATATGTTTAGAAATCGGATACTGTTTAAGTTTCTATGCGTGCTTTGTGTAGTTTCCTCCTGTTATTATCACCTAAAAGCCAAAACTGTGAATAAGATGTATACAAGAAACAGGTCAAGAGGCTTTAAATCCAATGCAATCAACATGGTCAGTCGACACTTTTATTAAATCACAATCAAAAACACAACCATCACAATAAGTAAAACCATTTCAAGAAGATTTTCTGGCAAATCTTGCCTTGTCTCATTTAAACAGGAACAGAGAAGCTAAGTTTGATCTTTGTGCACAGAACTAATGTATCTTTATATATAAAAAAAAAAGAAACAACAAAAAACACAACATTAGAACTATGGCAGAAAAATCAAAGATGTGACTGTAAATCCAAATGTAGTAATACTTTCCTCAAGGCTTACCATTCACCGTTTCCTTCACAATGTCGGTGTCTATTTAAAACATCGGATGGATCATTTACAAAGCTCACCAACAGTTTAAAGAATCATTCTCACATTTGGCACCAACAAATCTTCTTGGCCCCGATATGTAAAAAATACTCAAGCAGGTAAAACTACAAAACTAGAGTAGATGGAAAGTACAGTATGGCTTTGAGGAGTAGCCTCCTTAGTTACAGTGTAATGAGAGGCAGTATATTTTAACATGCTACAGCCATCACATCGCTGGAAAGTACATTATAGCTCTTAAAATGTTGCACTTCCAGTTCCCTCGTCTTGAAGTCAATGTTTTTTTTTTAATTGGTTTTTGGTTAGATGCCTGAAATAAAGTCTGTGCTAAACACAAGCTTAATATATTTGAACGTCTTCTACGATATAAAACGGGTCAGTAGATAGTTCTCTTGTTTAGTCATCCCTGCACCTCTCTATTCTCACTTTAACAGGAAGGGTAAACAGGGTCTGGCACTCTGGAATTTGTCCCAGGGTTAAAACATGTTTGCTTTGGCCAAAATTATAATTTGGGATATAAAAAAAAAAAAATTGAAATGACTACACATTCATACTTTCTAAGAGTCTTTTCACTGAGCAATGTTTTAACATTATTATAGAAAATCCCTCAAATTCTGCATCAGGAATAATCAACTGAGCTAACAGCACCTCCACTTACGGATTGTTCTGAACGCTCCGATGTATTTAGACACGAGTTCTTCAAAGTAGTCTGAACCAGGTTGTTATCAAAACGCTCGCAGTAAGTTAACTGGAATTTGCAAACACAAAATGTTTTAAATTATAAATTTTTGACTTCTTATAATTCTGAAAATACGATATTTACAGTGGTCCTCAAGAGATGTTTTCATCTCAAAATAGGAATGCATCCCCAATCATGAATCATACTTTACGTCCAGTGATGGTAACAGTATGGAGCTGGAGAGGGACTGGCTTTGTGGAATCGCGTGGTGTTTGAACAGGAAATGCTGACTTTACAATAGTCACCGATGTACTCTCATCCCAGAGCAGAGTAGAGTCTGACCCGCGGTAGACACGGTCATAGTGGTGAACAGTGTGCCGGCCCTTCACACCAATCACAAACACGTTTTTTCCAGGTTGTCGCCTCAGTTTGAAACGGTTTAGAGGTTTATATTATGGATCTTCGTGTCTCGCCGCACGCTGCAAAACTAAAAGGCAGATAAGCTGATGTTGACCTTTCAACACTTTGGGAGGGAGTAAAAAAAAAAAAAATAGACAAGAACCACAAGGATGTTGATCGACCGGGTCCGTTTACAACTAACCAGATGCCTCTGGACCGGTAACCCAGCTCAGAAGATACCAACTGACCCGGACCAGTCAGTGGATACCAGTGGACTGAAGAGGAAAGATGCAGGGACCAGATCACTAGTCCTTGTGAGGCTTTCCTTTGGGTTTTTCGTCATAAGAAACTCCGTATTCATTTACTCTTGTTTTATCCACTGGGTAGAGCCTGAGGGAGGGGAGACAATTTGAGGTCAGAAAACTGTTGTGTTTTGTTGGTGACGTAGGAATCTGTGTGTGTGTGTGTGTGTGTGTGTGTGTGTGTGTGTGTGTGTGTGTGTTCGTACCATCTCTGGTAGAGGTAAATGAGAAACACCACATCGTCCCTGAAACAAGCCAGTCTGTGTGACGTTGGCATCGTGATGATGAAGGCAAACACGTCGTCGATGAAGGTATTGAATGCCTGGCAAAGAAAAAAATCAACCGATATCAATCAATTAATAATTTAAAAACAAAATCACTTGCAAAACTATGTTACAGACAACCACGATTGTAAGCGTTTGTTGATTGATCAGTTAGTATTATTAGAACAGCACATGTCTAAATCCAGACTATTCTCATTAAAACATGTTAAATCAGCACAAACGGAATAACGAACTGGAGTCCTGTTCTTACCTTGTACATGAAGGCTTTCCAGGGCAGGTGGGCCACAGATTTCAGCTGTTAAATTAAACACATTAGGTCAGTGGGATGTTTGAAAGACAAAAAAAAAAACAGTACATTAAATGAAATGCTGCTAACGTTCAGGCAAATATCTCAACAATTTCATGCTTCAGCCGGCACATTTTCCCGTAACATCTGGAGATCCAGGAACTCTCCACAAGGGACCTGTACACTTAAACATTAATGTCGCACTTCTTATTGTTTTCTCTTAAGATGTGAGGCGTGGCACACATTTTGAAGATGTCTTTATGATAAGTGTATTTAGTCCATTGCCACATTGTACATTTTTATGAAAAGTAAGACCACACACACACACACACACACACACACACACACACACACACACACACACACACACACACACACACACACACACACACACACACACACACACACACACACACACACGAATCATGATAAACTGACCTTATAGTTGACAAACAATTGAGGAAGCATGAAGAGGAAGCCAAAAGCATATACACCTGGAATCATCAACAACATGTTACAATGAGGTAATCAAACTGTAATTCTAATACTGTTAATAGTACATAAGTTAAAGGTGTTTTACTGTGTTAAAGTTTAAAAAGAGCTTACCATTAACCAAACTGTTGATGAGCCACGAGTACCAACTAAAACAGGGACGAGAAACAAAAGCAGATGATGACCGGTGAGACTTGATCGGCATCACATTAGTAATCTTATGAAAATTGTGCAATGCTGTGACACACACACACACACACACACACACAGACCTCTTATAGCGTTGAAATATTAGAGCATACACAGCCCCTCCAATACACATCGGGTAGAGGAGGTATGAGAGATACTTCATGGCCTACGGAAAAGAACACAACATACAGTAAGTGTGCATCCAGTTAATCTATGTGGCCCAGTGTGGTTTGGTTTATTATGTTGTATAGTCTGCGCACGTGTGAGTCTATTGTGTCTTACCAGAGTATCGTACTCCTCTGTTCTCCTCTCCGATTCATCCAATTTCCCAAACTGTTCCCACATAGAAGAAAAACACACACAAATGAACTCCTAGCACACAATTTAAATTCACAACAAGGCAAATCGTACACTACATGCATCTGTATATTTGGTTTATGATGGCTGTTAAGTGTTGCTTTTGCAATTTAATGAGACAATAGCGAAAAGAAGATCAACCAGTTGCGCGCACACACACACACACACACACACACACACACACACACACACACACACACACACACACACACACACACACACACACACACACACACACACACACACACACACACACACACACACACACCAGGAATGTTGGTTTGCCTCCTTTCCAGGAAACCTGTATCTTAAGGGCCTTCTTCACTTTCCACACCTGCAACGAAATAAAACCCACACAGAATATTGTGCGTTCATCATCAAGATGTATTCTTATAAACTCCACATATATCAATACAATTGTTCAATTCAGTTGAATCAATGTACATGTTTTACGTCTATTCAGTTCTGGGGGGGGGGGGGGGTATTTAATAGTGTGTACTTACTTCAATGATGGAGCCGACGCCAGCCGGTATGAGGACAAGCAGGCTGGTCTGCTGGTCAAACAAGTAGAGGAAAACCACGATGGTGCTGAAGCATCGCCACAGCACTGGAAAACAAAACACGACATATTGAACTGGAACTGCTCCGAGTTACCGACATTGCTGTTGAATTATTTAGGCCAGACTTTATGTGGATTGCTCTTAGTACAGCAACTGATACCTGTTTCCAACGTGTTGATGTATTTCCAGAGTTATGCTCTATCGTACTCTGTTGCTGTTTTACTGAGCAGAAGGAAGCAGAACAGACTGCAACTCACTGCTGATGCCGGGTTTCTTATAGATTCACTAGTGTTACACACACACACTGTACTGCAATGCTCTATTCAATCAGTCACAACCCGTTTTCCTAACTTTGCCATCGGTTCTGCATTCGTTTCCCATCCAATATTGTGTTTTTCATGAGAGCAAAGTGGCCTACCTGCTTTGCTGGACATTCCCACCATGCTTTTCTTCTGCTTCCAGAAGCTGATGTCGTTCTTGAACGCCAGGAAGTCAAAGAGGAGCTGAAAAAAAAAAAAAAAGACAAGAACGTACATTTGTCACGCTAGAGTTTATTGTTGACCGTTCATGATCGGTGTTCTTTTCGTTTTCACTGTGGAGGTATCTAGACGAAGAAAACCCAACATGTCTAATCAGGAATATATTCACACGCTTTTATGTCAAGTAACTGTAAATTAGATAGATCCTGCGTCTTACATGGAAGGCGGCTACAAGGAAGGTCAGAGCCAGGAAGTACAGGTTGGTATCCACAAAGATTCCTTTAATCTCATCAGCATCCTTTTCTGTGAAACCTGCAACACACACATGTAGACAAACGAATATTGACGAGGTGTTAGAGTGCAGGGCTTCTAGACTGTGTGTGTGTGTGAGACCGACAGAGAGAGAGAGTGACAGAGAGATGATTCACTAACCGAACTGCTGCAGAGAGAAAACAGCGTCTTGCATGTGGATCCAGAATCGTAGCCTCCCCAGAGAGATGGAGTCGTAGGAGATGGTCAGAGGGAGCTCCTTGGAGGTACTGTTGATCTCCTACAAACACAACCATACTCTAAAGTTAATATGTGAAGTAACGGATCAACATAAGCTCATTTCATAGAGATAATATCTTTAGATGTGTAATGGCCTCTGTGATATTCAGGTGAGACATTGAGCTTCGACTTTATATTATCCTGAGACAGGAAGCAATTCATTCTGGACTCATTGGGCTAATGTCTACAGTAGCCATGTTTCCATTCAATTGACACGCACATTTTAAGAAAAGCAAATTAGGCGCACATGCATTAACTGGTTGGGAGTGAATAAACTCAGCTTCAGCGTAGTTTGATCAGAAGTTGGCGCTATAGGCTACGCATGGCTGTAATGGAGAGAGGTCTGAAGGAATTTGTTTCAATTTGAATACGTTTACATCGTTCTTTCATGTCAGCTAGTATTCGCCATGTGTCACGTTGCCTGGAGAGGAAAACAAGCATTCACACGTTATAGTAATATCTAAGAAGACGCCGACAGCAAAAACAGCTGATCAGTCACGTGAGTTAAATGTTCACTACATCGGAATCTATTCAGAGCTTATTTAGAGAGAAGCGCAAACACCAGCAGTCTTTTTATGCACATTTAAGTGCATTACATAATACGAATTTGAATGTAGAAGCTTACCTCAAGGTCCTTGACACGGTTGCTGAGCTCATCAACAAACAGCAGAGGTAGATAAACCATCTTCTTACCATTCTGGAATCTGAAAGATAAAAACATCCTCTGATGGCTCTGGGTCCTAATTAAAGTCTGTTTAATCCAATGCTTGAAAAAAAATACACCCGTATGCATCGTGTTTAACGTCTACAGTCGCTTCAACGTCATACCCAGACTTTTTTTTTTGTAATTCTCAGAGGGTGTTGCGTGCATGCGTCTTGTTTCTGTATTCGCTGTCTTACACTCGGAGGTATCTGTGCACATCACTCGGCAGGTTTTCTTTGTCGAACAGGAAGTGGTCTGCGACAACGTTGAGCGTCAGGCGGGTGCGCCAGTGGGAGACCGGGTCATCGGCCGTGGAAGCGGTACCAGCTCCACCCGCTGCCGCAGGGTTACCGACACGCTTCTTCTGCTGGGCTTCTTCTTCCTCACCCTGTGTGGTCACACAGACAAAAGTAAGTTTACTCTCCTGTAACTACACTCTTCTGTATCTATACTGATAAGATACAGACACCCTTCATCCAGAAAACATGAACTCAGTACCATTATTTGATCCTCTCCGGATATCAAAGAGATTTCCGCCGGCTTAGGGACCATGTATGTGGTGAGCTGAGCCACCAAGTGGACCTGTCGTGGATCCTGCCACGGCGTGACGCCCGCTTGATGGACAAATACCAGTGCGTACAAAGTTCCATTGTTGCGGGTCTTCTTAGGGAGGGAGACGTTTACTATCCTGGAGGAAAAAGAGAGGAAGAGGCTGAAAGGCAGGATGGTATTTTTTTTCCACATGTATTGTACATCAGAATATGTTAACTGATCAGATCTGAGGACAGAGACGCCTCACGCTTGTTACTTTTCTGTTCTATTCTAAGAGTGACACCAACCTCTCAAACTTGCTGTTGACATCAAATAGTTCCTCTTTGTGGATCAAAGTATGTCCTCCCTCTGCATCGGGCCGCAGTGCAGTGTAGATACTCAACTGGGTGCACAGAGAGATTTTATTACATTTATACAGTAGACTACCAGCCTTGTTATAAACCTGGCCTGGCCTAAAGCTAAAACACAGCGGATTCAAAACTGAGCAGTGCGACCACCCGTCCCCTCCGCAGTACTGACCTGTAGTTTTGGGTCCTCTGCCAGGAAGGGTGCGATACAGTTGTGGCCTTCGGGGCTGTCGCAGGGTTTAGTGTACACTATCCCGAACATCACCCAGCAGGTGTGGAGCACGTACACCACAAACACGCCCACGATCAGGCTGGTGAAAGACGCTTTCAGGAACATGATGCCGGCTTCGTCGTCTCGTCACGGACGTCTCCCTCGGCTAGCCGAGGAGCGGGGCCATATGTCTGCAGATGAGGAGTCGTCGACAGAGGGTTAGTGTGCGGAGTGTGAGGCTCATCCAACAATCAATGCTGACTGTGTATTGTTAAGGAATGCAGAGTCTTCATCGGCTGGCAGAGGCCTCTCCTCTCACTGACTAATTACCTACTTACCATCTGAGAAATGAAACTACACAACATGGCACAGGTATGCAAACACCTGCACAGTCACCCCCATATGTGACTCTTGAAGACTTCCTTCCACAACCATGTGCATCAATATGTTACTGTAACAGCCTCCCCTCTTCTGGGACGGTGTTGCACTAGATTTTGGAGCCTGGCTGCAGGCATTTGTTCTCATTCTGCCACAAAAGCCTGAGAGGATGACCACTGATATCCGGGGGATAAGGCCCATCAGTGGTCATTAAATTCATCCAAAATGTGTTGGATGGGACTGAGGTCAGGCAAGTCAAGTTCTTCCACTCCAGCAAAAAACTAATTGCTCTATGAATGTGGCTTTGTCTCGTGGCATTGTTATGTTCAAATAGGAAATGGCCTTTCCCCAAACTGACATATTGTATACACTGTTTCTCAGATGTTTGACAACATGCTTTCATGCATTAAAAACAGCTCTTTTAGTGTAAGAACATGCTCATACACATTTCAATATTTTACACTTTAAAGACCGCTTCGCATCTTGATGGTGGGTGATCAAAAAAATTGATTTAAATAGATTTAAGCAGCTGTTATTTCAATCTATCCGATCTATTGTGAACACTTACTGCTGGAGTCTTTACAGGGCGCCAGATTACAAGGTTGTATACTTGTTTCTCTCTCATATATTGAGTCGTATAATGAAAGTAGAATCCAGATGTTGACGTTAAACCTACCCGGTGTTTCACTTAATCTGTCAGGTTGTCAGTCCGCTGGCTCTCCGTCCATTCGCTTCACCGGTTCTGCCGGGCAACGCTCGTCAAACGCGACGACATTGGTTCTTCAAAGCCGCCCACCGTTTGTTTAGCTGGAAGCATCTGATGTCTACTCGGCTGGCCTCTCCATTCAAGGAGAAAACGGGTCTGTCCAGAAACTGCTAGCTGCAAGCGTGAGGTGGATCTAAATTTCCGCCATTCGCTTCCTGGTTGGTTTCTTGGACGGGATTTCGGGGGTATTATCGCGAGACTACACGTCATCGAGACTGTACTGGAACAGACCTGCTATTTATTTAGTCCATACAAACAGCTATTATAAATGACTAACATTTATTTATTATTACTTTAGGACTTTGAGTTTTGAGTTCTGATAATCACATGTAAATCGTGATTAATTAATGCAAGGTGGTGGAGTTGCGTATATGTGGTTTCTCGGTATTATGAAAGTCTTTGTTCCATGAACAATATTGTTTTTGCGTGAGCGTTTGTTTTTTTGAAAACAGACTGCCGTGACCCCGATTCGAACCGGGGTTGCTGCGGCCACAACGCAGAGTACTAACCACTATACGATCACGGCTTGCCACTGATGCTGCAAGTTCACGCAGGGGCTTCTAGTTACATGATCGTGACTAAAGTGGTCAAACTGCTAATACGCCTACTTTCTCCTACATAACACATAAGTCATATATTATTATGTATACTTTATATAAAGTCTCTACCTGTGAAATATTGTTATATGAAGCGATATAGTCACATGACATTTTTTATTAATGACATATAGCTGTTAAAGGCACCCTAACCACAGTTACTTTAATCACTCCTGTGCAGAAGAGGTCAAGCTCACGTGCCTGAAAGGTTTACCAATCCTTCTTCATTTCTTAGCGGAAACAGATTCCACTTTTCTTCGTCAAAGCAACCGGGTTGTAGGTACTGTCTATCAGTCTGCTTGTCATCTTCTGTGATTGAAGCCATAGGGTCAAGCTGGTCTTAGGACTTTATTAGACATCTTCTCTCTTTCTCTGAGTGTCAAAACTGAGCACTGCGACCCGGATTCAAACCGGGGTTTCTGCGGTCACAACGCAGAGCACTAACCGCTAATGAACACTTGGCCAACTGAACTTAATTTGGGAAAATAATAATTATGAATTCATAACACAGTCATAGTTTAAAATTGAAGAAAAGAGAAAATATTTTACAGTGTTCAAATTCTCAAGTCTGGCCAGAGCGCTGAGTATGGTTATAATAAATGCCTATTCTGGAAGCATTGTTAATCTATGAGATGAAATGTTACTCTCCATATATATATTAGATTAGCATCTATCAGGAGGCTGCGCTCCAATAACCATGCATGTAGATTGTACATAAATAAATTAGTGTGGTGGTTATCATGACTGCATGTTTAACGACTCGCTCGCAGTATTTCAGAAATGATTAAACCATTAATCCAAGCTCATCCAGCTTTGGTTGCATAAGACCTTCCTGTGACTGTGCCTCCTACTCCGAGGTGAGGCAAGGAGATGTTGTGCGTGCAGCACATATACCCTCGCTGTTGTTGTCCACCTCAGAGTTTCACCAAACCTGCCTTTAACCCACATCGACCTGACCGGCCCTCTGGCCTTCTTATAATGGGACTGTGGGTTTATTACCCTGCAGAAATGACAGATTTTCCTCTTTAAAATATATATTGATTAAAAACACAGGTTTATAAAGTACTACTATTTTCAAATGACATCTTCCACTTGTGTTTCAAACAGCGTTAGTAATAACCTTGTCAATACACACTCATGGAGGGTTGTGGTTGCCTGAGGGTAAAATGATCTAACAGCTAATACCAATTTCTCCTACATAACCCCCGGGCATAGCAGATACAAAAGTGCACCAGTGATTTTTCTTACGCCTTTGCGCTACCTGAAATATTCTTAGAGTCACAGTGACATTTAATCAGTGACATTTAACCAGGCACTGTTTGTCCCCAAAAGACACCGTAGCCTACTGAAATCACTCCTGTGCTGAAGAAGGTCAAGCTTACCTGCCTCCGTGAGTTCAGCCCAGTGGCACTGACCTCAATCTTCACGGAGTCCTTGTATCTCTCAGTGTTTTCTTATCTCCCCTGTATTACAGCCTCACTCCTTTACCCCCTGCACTTGGCCTTCGTGTTGAAGTGTCCGCTGTGTCAACGCGGACCTATAATTTGTCCAAGAACTCCCGTAACCTCAATGACAGCGAATATACATTAGCTGTGAATTCGGCGCCATCATCCCGAAAGTGCTCTGTGGGCAAATTTCCCAGCTGAACATCATTTCGGAAATCTGCTAGTGGATATTTTAAGGCTTCCTGTATATCAACCGTGACCCCCACCTGTCTTTGCTGTTTCACTGAGAGAGAGAGAGAGATGTGTTCAGTCCACTACTCAGCTCCCTGTACACAGATGACTCCTCGCCTCTTGCTCCCTGAATGTCAGATGGCCTCTGACCCTTCAGGGCGACGTCGACACAGAGGAAAAGGACTGTCGTGTGACATCAGATGAACATGCTGCAAAAATAGGCAAGGATGCAATCACAGATAAAAAAAAGATGCCACAAAAAACATTTCGTATGATTATCTAACTTTAAAATGAATGTGTCATGGTCATATATTGTGTGTTGCTTTGTTGTTTTTGCTGTCCAAAGCAGGACATATGTCTGTCTTGTTTGGTCTTTGATGAAGTTGATGTAACCTTCGTCTGTATCTTTTTGCCGTTTTTCATGCCTTGAAACCAATAAACAGGTCGAGATCAATAAATATATCAAAGGACAACCTCCTAGAATGGGATTTATTAATGTAATTGTTAGCAGTGGACTGTACATTTACTCAAGTACGTATCATTCTGATAATTGAGGTTTATAACATTGAGTCTAATATGAAAGGCTGGCATACAGTCTGTTTGTTTTACTGATGAAAGGAAAACAACAACATCTATGCCGAAATGTATGTTTAATAAAAAGAATGAGCTAGCCTATTAACCCTGACTAAATGCATTTATTTAGTCTCATTTATAAAGTATATGTAATTTATCAAACGTATGCATCTTCTCAATGGCTGTTGTACCTCTCAGGATAATATCAGGTGATGCAGACATAAAGATGGCAATGAACAAAGTCCTATTCTGAAGTGGATCCCCAGAAAAACTGTTTGGGAAACACTGTTACGTTCACATGTTAATGCACTTTATTTTGAAGCCGAAACATGTTTTTCACTTCAATAGTTCTGACATGTAACATCATCGTTATCATTACTCAGGATTTCTACTGAATCAAGTATTCTTTCATGTCCTATTGGTGCTTTTACTGAAAAAAGGAAAAGGAGCTGAATACTTCTTCTGCCATCGTCTATTCATCAATGTGATTAGACGTCCATGTTTAGCGTATAGTCTAATATTTGGTGTTTCACAAGAGCTTCATTTCGAGGACTTAATCCATTATTGTAATGATTAAAACTAAAAAAAGAGTGCATGCAGAAGAGGGATCTGCATTACAGTCAAACCTCCCAAAGTAATGAAATAGTCTGAGCCTTTGGGCGGAGCAAGCACATCGAGAGCAGTCCAGAAAAGAGAAATGCGAAGAAAAAATGGCATCACTTTAGATATATGACCAAGAGAAGGGCAGAACTTTCCCCTGATGTATTCCACGCCCGTTCACTTGTCAGATGTGATTAAAAGGCTTCAGCCGATCCCATACCAGTGATGTACTCGTTCCCTTCCCTCAGGAAACCTGAGTCACATACATTAGCTAAATTGCTAAATTTTTGGTCCACTGTGAGCCAGCGAGCAGGCGAAGATCCTCAGGCAGGTTCTTCTTACAGTCCGAGACTGAAGGTGACCGGACTTCTTGCTCTCGGGGGCCTCTCCACTCTGAAACACCCAGTAGGGGAATGTTGCGCTGGAAGATTCAGGGTCTTTTAAATCACTTCTCCTCTTACTTTTATTCATAAAATGTCATCTTTCTCTGTCTCATTTGGCTTTTATGCTAATTTATATTCTTTAATACGCTGAGTATTTCCATTTTCTGCTTCCTTTTACTTCTACAATTCAGAAGGAAAAATCTTCAACATTTGTTTGCCACCTGTAGTTTGAGAATAAGATTTTAGATACAAAACATGTGATCAGTTAACACATTAAGACACATTTGTTACAGATTAATCAGCCAAATAGTGCAGAAAGTTGTTTGAATTAGCTGCATATCAACATGCAGCAGCATTTAATGATTCCCATCTGCACTAGCAACCACCATCCAATAATATAATATATGATGACATAACTCTGACTGCTTAATGAGTACTTTTACTTTTGACACCTTAAGTACAATTAATAATTCTTTTTTTACTTCTATTTGAGTGCTTCTTTCACCACTGCTTTAATGTGTCTTTTCTTATTTTACTCAAACGTTTGCTATGTTGTGTCTCCTTTCTGTGTCACTCACATTGAGGCAATGGCAAAAAAATGGTTAAATAACAAAATATTTGACTTCATCTTCATAATCGCCACATGATCTCCATAATAATAAGAGACACTGCATTTCTTCTCCGAGACAAAGCTACAGATTTAGCAAGCAGCTCTGCTGAAGTGTCCTTGAGCAGGGCAGTAAGAACTCAATGAGTGCCGATCTCAAGCTGAAAAGGAAATGTTTCAAAAAATCAAATTAATTAATAGTGTGCAGCAATGTTTTTCATGTCAAAATCGTACCTTGTGTTTGTTTAATTGTTTTCATATATTTTTTAGAATAACCTTGGTGGCAGTAGAGTTAAACATTTCACCACTCAGTGGCGCAACAGCTCCATCTACAAAAAACAGACGGATTCTGTTCTTTCATTAACCATTCTGAGGCTACTATCGGCTCTCTCTTTCTCAGTTTCCTTCTGTCTGTCTGTCTGTCTGTCTGTCTCCGTCCTTCCTCGATACTCTGCGATGATCCATAATCACCACTCCGTGTGTTTCCATCAACATCCATCACCCTTTATGGAGTTTCGCAGTCAGGGGTGCGGAGGAGAGAAATCCAGAGTGAGGATAAAGAGACAGACTTCCAGTCAGGGGCAGAGAGAAGGCTACTCAGCACTCTATTTCCAAATGACCTCCCAGATAGAAACAATGTGTCCCTGTCCACACATTTTCAATTGCAATTGTCTCAGAGTATTAACCCAACACCCTTTGCTCTCCAGTCAGAAGAGTCTCGCTGACCCGCTCCCTTAATTTGAATAAATTGCATTTTGCATAGTTCCAGGCAGGGAGGTGCAAATACCTTTTGAGAGGCTGTTGCTCTAAAGGGCAGAACCCCCACCTGGATTTGATGTGGCACCCATCAGTATGTACTGAATGGTGTTGTCATTTGACGAACCAAAAGTCTATTTTAAATTTGTAAATAGCTTTACATTTGAAAGATTATTGAAGTACATTTTAAAAACTGCTTGCTGTTATTGCAGGTTAACATAAAGCCCATGTCCAAAGTAAACTGGCTTAATGAGTAAATTATGCAAAGAACAACCAAATTATGGAAATATTTGGTTGCCTTATTTTAAAGCCATCACACGACACAGAGAGGCTGCGTCAACTTAAGAATCCAATTCAATTTAAATTCAAAAAACTTTATTCATCCACGAGGGACAATTTCAGCAGCCTGTCGTTGCACCTCATCTTAAATTTAATTATTAGAATCAGAATTAGGAATACCATTGTCCATGGCAATTTTCATTCAAAATTGCTTGGGCAAGGCAGAACTACTGTTTAAAATAACTTATAAATACTTTGCCAATTCAATAATTCTAATTTGCACAACGTAAAAAGACTCACCCAGAGCCCTCAACGAAAACAATACAAAGCTTGGATGCTACAGAGTCGTATGACAGGAGGCATAGGGCATTTTTGTTGTTGTTTTTGTGGCTCCGGGGCCCCGATCTCTGTGTCACGTGGAGGCATGCCAATCAAAAAGTAATATAAGTTTGGATGACATGGTGAGTTAATTTGGTCTAACTTTCTCTGCAGTTGCTCTGAACCAAATCAGATCGAGTTATTTAGTTCTGCATCGTCATTCTATTTTTGGGAGGACTTAACATAGTGATCTGGTAGAGTGGCCAGGTTTGAGCTCAGCGGAGAGGAAGCAATCGCAGAAAACACCATGAAATTCATAAGATATTCCTACAAAACATTAAAGGTGCTGCAGAGGAGACAAAAGGGAGTATCAGCATTGCAGTTATTTTGCTCCACATAGCAGCTGGAAGGTTATAGGTTGGTGCATGTATGTCGCACTCAACTGCAAAGACCCTATACCTGACTGCTGCTGCACTTTTAGATTAAAGCTTAGGTGGTGGAGCAATGGTCACAGCAGCAGGGGAGCACCGACCCTGTGGAAGTCGGGGTATGATTTCTTCCCTTCTCTAGTATGACGGATGATAAATCCAACAGGATCATGGGTGTTTGATGTGCTGCATTAAACTGACAACCAACATAGTATACTGTAGGTGTGTTTGTTGTGTTTTAGACAAAGGTCAACACTGGAAGATGTGACGTTTCAGGGCTTCATCTGTCTTTAAAAGTGATGTATTTCTGTCATTTGTCATGAATACACCAAACATAATCCAGCCTCTCCTTAGAAGGTTCTCGAATAAATATGGGCTACATTTTTTAGCAATACCCTGTTCCGCTTTATGTCTGAAAACTTTGAGGAAAATGATGCTTTCTTGCAGCTTATTAGCCCAGGACTGCATCATCCTGTGCAGTATTTGGGGAGGTGAACAGAGCCTCCTTCCAAGATGCAGAGAGTCCTGCCAAGTGCAGAGGAGCATTAAAGAATCTCTCTGTGATACGTTCACTGTAGAGATAAGGCTGAAAACCATTGGAGTGGTCCTTTAGGCAAGACAGCTTGCATCAGTCAAGCTGTCCGGTGCCAAACATCGCAGGTTTTTGGTTGTAGGCTACCGAGCAGCAGCTCTCAGCTGTGAGCGAGGGTAACTTTGTGAGTTAGATGCAGGGTGGGGGTGGGGTGGGGGGGGGGGGGGGGGGGGGGGGGTGGAGGTGTTGCTGAAGGAGAGCGAGCGTGTTCACTCAACCTTTTCTGGGTCAATAACACTAAAAAAGCCACCAGTCTCCCTCCTCTCATCTCAATCAAAGCTATTGCGTTGGTTATTTAGAGCGGGTGTTAAAAGGAAAATAACTTGCCTCATTTAAATGCTAATTTGTCTTCAGAAGAAGATTCAGTACAATGGCAACAGGTTGGCAGAATATGGAATATATTGTGTGAGAGCTCATAGATCAGACACAAAGACAGTTCCCTGTCCACAATTCCCCATAAAAATCTTTTATTTCTTCGTGCGTCTTTTGTGGCCCAGCAGCGCTGCATAAATACACAGGATCCAGTGGTCCGCACTACTGCCGTGACTGAAAGCCATTACTGGTGCTGCTTTTTTACAATCACACCTTCGCCGTCAGTGGTGACAGTAACCCACGGCTTCTGTGGGTCGTTTAACCATGATGCCATAGAGCGACGGTGTCTTTGCAGTTAATATGTAGGCGGTTCCAAACCATACGCATGTGTTTGAATGGACAAGGCCAGTGCATACAATATAGCCACAATTCTGTCAGTATGTGTTGGCAGAAGAATACGATGCATCTGTGTGGAGTATATTGTACTACATAATAGTGTTTTTGTCCTGTCCAATATATCAAAGTGTGTTTTTCAATTGTTGGATATATTTGATGTATTATTGTCTCTGTACTCTACTATTTGCAGTATCTGTACTTTTGATTGAGTTTTCATTGCGTACTAATTGAGTTGTTAATTGTTAAAAAAAACAAAACATTTGATACTTTGAAATAGATTACAATAATCAAACCAGCAGTTAATGATCCTGTATTGTTTCTGCTCATATAGTTCTGTTCTTTTTTTTTTCCTTTCCTCCTTCCTTCTTTCATCTGGTCCTCCTTCCTTCTTTCTGTCCCTCCAGTTTCGTCTCCATCCTTCCACCAATCGGTCCTGCTGTCCAACGCTGCCACTCTCCCACAGTCTGCCTTTTTTAATTTCTCCCAGCTCTCCCTCTTTGCCCCGCTCTCTCACCGTCTATCTGAATCTTTAACCTCTTTCAATCTGTCTCTCTGTGTCATCCTCCGTCTCTGTCACTACTTTTCTCTCTCTGTCACTCGCCGTCTGTCTCGCTCGCTCTGCAGCCACCCTCGCTCTGTCTCTTTGTGATCGAGCGAATGGAAAAGTTTGCTGGATACCCTTCCACTGTCCTTCAAGTTTAACCACACACACACACATACACTGACCTGACTCTGACTCTGTATACATCACTGGCTCTTGCAGGCGTTTCAGCTCGTTTTTTTTTTTTATAGAACATGCTTGGCTTAATGGTGAATATTTATTACCACAATTACATGTTGTGTCTGAGTGTACAGGTGTTGTGTTTGCATGTTTGCATGCATGTGTGTGTGTGTGAGTGTGTGAGTATGTGTGGCTTGCTCATTTAGATTGTGGACCGTATGATTTTCCATTATGCAGGGTTGAAAAGGAAATGGCCAAACTTTTAATTGGTGGGGATTCGCCTGCAACACAAGGTCAATTATATGTGGGACGACGAGAAGAGAAGGGCGGTAGAATAGGAGAGGAGAGCAGAGGATGGACATAACCTCATTTAACTTGTCAGCTCTGACACGATACAACACACACACACACACACACACACACACACACACACACACACAGACACACACACACATGCAGACAAAAGTCACCCCCAGGCCCAACAGCAGGAAGTCTTCAAAGCACCAGTCCACTCTCGTGCTTATGCTCTCCCTCCCTACTCTATTTTGTCTCCTTCTGTCCCCCTGCCCCCCATTTGTCCTTAAACTTGGTCTTGGTCTCCCGCTTGACTTAGTGCTTGAGGACAACTGAGGACACCCTTGTTGACGCTAGAGGAAGATGTCAGTTGGCCATGAGGTGACTGTAGTTGAACACCATAACACAAGCCTTAATCTTTGACTTGTTGTGCTTCTTCTTCAGCCATACTTGTGGTCAGCTCAAGACTGATGTCTGTAAGGACAGTCGATCGTATCATCTCTGGTGTTGTTCATTTTCTTTATTTTTCTCTTCTTCTCTCTCTGTATAAGTACCACTTTGGTACCAGTAAATGTCTAGTAATGTGGCCAATAGACTTCAATAGAAAGGTAATGCACCTTATGTCCTCAAGGGAGGAGAGGAAATGCAGATCTGAAGATGGTTACACCCAGGTCTCCATTGTCACATCCATAACATTTTAATATCATTATTAGTAGGACAATTGACTTTCTACATTTGATAGAATTTTAAACATGTCTTGCCTTATTTATTTATTTATTTTGCGTTGCAGTTAGTTTTAAAGAGTGTAGGCATCTAACAGTTGTTGGGAGCAAAACATCAATGCTGCACATTCTCTTTCAGAAATGAAAGAAGAAGAAATAAAACCAGGTCGCGCTAAAAACTCTTCCTCCGTCACACTTTTACACAATGGACCTTTTGCAATAACTTTTGCACGATGCATTTCTTAAAGCATAAGTATCATTTCACATTCAGAAGATGCATTGGAAACAAACACACTCCTCCTTCACCCTCTTTCTCTCTTTCTCTTCATTTTGGATGCTGCTGCTCTTTCGCCCTGCTGAGCTTTCACTCAGATGTGACTTCAACACTTTCACAGACCGCTGGCCTCCATACTGTGTCTATGAGTGTGTGCAAAGCTTCGATTGTTTCTCTCCTCATCTCTCCTCCTATTCTCCCCTTCACGTCCCCCCTTCGTCTCCCCCCTTTCTCCTCTCTCATCCTCAGCCTGGCTTCTCCTCTGTGTCTTTTTACTCTTTTACTCTGCTCAACTTGTTTCTCCACATCTCACCTTACCGTTTCTCCTTGCTCGTCCGTCCCCCCCCCCCCCCCCCCCCCATCCTCTTTCACCGTCCTCCACTCTTCCAATCTCTCCATCTCGACATGTGTGTCAATTTGGATGAAGTGGCTCTCGTCGCTGTGGCGATGCAGAGATGAGTGGATCATGGAGGGAAGGCGAGACGGAGGGCCGAAGGGACAGATGCACCAAGCGACAGATATAGCGGCGGAGAGATGGAGAGACATCTGATGTTCTCTCGCTGGGGCAGCCATGAGTGTAGCTACAATCTGTAAACACACACGCACAGTTGGGAAATGAACACGGGGGAAATCTGTGCCCTCTCAAACAGAGAAAATTAACACAACAGGAAATTGGTTTTTGCTTTCTGCGCAAATATGACAGTATATCCCTTGATGAATGATATATAAATGATATGTGTAATTTATTTAGCTACAAAGGAAATGGAGGGATGACAGTTAGGATAAGAGAACGAGTGCGAGAGAGAGAGAAGTAAACAAACTTTAATTCTCAAAAGAATTGCTTGGCATTTTGAGAAATACGCTTTTCACTTTCTGGTGGAAAGTTGTAGATAAGAAGATCGGTGCTACTCGCATAACTGTCCATTGATTATGAAGCTACAGCTGGCAGACGGTTAGCTTAGCACAAAGACTTGAAACATAGGGAAAATGCTAGCCTTGCTCTGTCCGAAGGTAACAACATTGTTCTCCTCCCATCGAAGTAGCTAGTCCACTCCTTACGTATATTTAGCATACAGACATGAGAGTGGTATTAATCTAATGTTGAACTATTCCTTTAAACTTAAAAAAATGAATTAGCACACGCACACACACACACACACACACACACACACACACACACACACACACACACACACACACACACACACACACACACACACACACACACACACAGGTAAGAAACACACACAGTTTTGTCCTTTTTCTTTCCCACTCTTGTAAGTCTCTGACAGACTGTTCGGGTATTCATGCCAACCGAGAGATCAAACACCATGGCAACAAGTGGCTTCTGTGATCACCGTGGATACTGTGAGACAGCTGACCACTTTGTTGTGCCTGTTTGCATGTGTGTGTGTGTGTGTGTGTGTGTGTGTGTGTGTGTGTGAGCATACTTACCAAGTTAGTTCATACAGGAATCTGAGGACAATGTTAAATGATGTGTGCGTGTGATTGTGTTTTCTTGTGTGTAAGAGAAAGAAAAACGATAATGATGTCTGTGTGTGTCTTTATTCAATGCATGTGTGTGTGTGTGTGTGTGTGTGTGTCTGTGTGTGTGTGTGTCTGTGTGTTCTTTGCCTGTCCACATGTGTGACCGTCTGCGGCTGAGTATCTCCCCGGGCTCTTTCCTGATGGACCACTACTGGATGTTGTGGAGATGAAAGGGATGCTGGGAACTCATCTCACGCTATGAATCCTGGGTAAGTAGCGTGTGATGTGAGCACATCCTCATCACTCAGTGAAAGACGGCTTTCATCCCTTATCCGTTCAGTCTATCAATATCCCCTTGTTCTGTCGACTCTCTTCGTCCTCGCCCCCATTTCTTTCTTCTCCCCTTCGTCTTCAGTTTCTTCTTTATTCAATTGTTGTATTTTCTTTTCTTGTCTTTTTTTTACATGTTCATTTCTTCCCCTCATTTCATACCTATTTCCTTTTCTCCTTTTAATTCAGTTCTCCCCACTCTCCTCTCGTCTCCTCTCCTTTGCTCTGCTTTTCTTTCCCCCAATTTCTTTGGATTCCTCCTCACCTTTTCTCTCTTTTCCTTTTTTTAATTACCTTGTCTTTCCATTTATTTCCTTTTTTTCCTTCCCTCTCATCGCTCCTTTCCTTTTGTTTCTACTTTTATCACATCCTCTCATTCCGTAATATCAGTGCATTACTACATTCCTTCCCTCCATTTCTTTCTATTTCTTTCCTTTATTTCATTTTCTGTTTTCACAGTCCTTTCTTTTCTTTCCACCCAACCCTTTTACATTCTCCTCCTCTCCTGTGAACATAAAATGATCAAAGTGCCCATTCTGGCCATGACAGTTCAATTTTACCACGGCACACACACACACACATACACACCCACACGCACACACACACACACTCTCTTGCACATACTTTTCAAAGGGCATACATGCGGTTGGTGAGCCTATGTGTCGAGATGGTAGATTTGATATGCTTCTGCTTGAACAAGTTGGATGAGTCAAGTTTAAAATTGTCATCTTATGATCATTCTTATAAAAGGAGATTTGACTTTGACCTTTTGTAACCTCAAACTTTTAGATCTTAGAGACAAAACCAAGTTGAAAACTTACTTTACAAAATGGCCACAAAGTCGCTGCCGTAATTCCCTTTCTCTGTCCCTGCTGTAGTGCCGCTGGGCAAGACACCAGAACAATGTTGTTGTGTATAAAAAACAAAGTTTCACCTGAGTCACTCACCCATGTGAATGTAACTCCTAAGATTGGTAAATACCGTGAACTAATAGGTCAACTCAGACACAGGTTTCAATAAAGAGGACAACACAGTGAGTGTGGTTTATCTGCCATAACTGGCCATTTATTAAGAACATTTACCAAAAATCTAAAAAGGGAAGAAAGGAGAGAATAGACAGTCGTGCTACAGTGTTGGAGCCCGTTGACTAAATAACACCAATCAAAACACACTTGAAAAAAACCACACACACCACTGTAATACAATGTGTAGAAAGAAATGAAGACAGTACCCTAAACTATATAAAATGAACAGGTAGGATATTTAAGACAAAAAAACCCAGCTGCAGTCAGACTCAGCACTCTGCCAGTGAACAAACAGAGCACTGCTCGAGCTAACCGTTTATATTAAATTGATACTTCACATCCCTCTGCACCAGCTGACAGCCAATTTTCTATTTTCAGCCTCTGAACATGTAATAAAAGTTATGTTGGCCTATTACATCATTAAAAAAAATACAATCCCTCAAAGTGCTGGCATCCACAAATTACCCAAACAATAAAAATGCTAAAATGAATATAAAACATTATCTATATTTATTTAAAAGAAGCCACAAGTGTACAGTGCAACCATAGACTGTAGAGTACGACAGTCCTCAGCATGGAGGTCCAACAGTGTGCAGCCTTTGAGCCCAGCTCTGCAGCTCTCATCTGATTCGCTCCTTCATGGGTCCTCCGCTCCGCAACAGCATTGATATTAGCCCGCTAACTGTGCGCCCGTAAGACTGCGTACCGAAAGTTAGCAGCACTAGAAGCAATATTTGTAAACATTGGAGGCCGAGTTACACTCAAACAGGACAAACAGGACGGAGTCAGACGACATAGGCATGAAGAGTTGGACACTTTACCGATATATTAATGGAGTCCTCTGTGGTTGAAGACCTCAGGTCCAGCAGGAAATGACATTATTATGATTACTTTTCCTCCCTGAAGCGTACCTGTTGTCTTCCTCACATACTGGTAGGTGAGACAAACACACCATAACTAATGTCTCACGCCTCTGTGGCTTTGCTGATGGCAAAACGGTCCGCCATGGCTGTCCGTGCGAATCACTGCTGTGCAATATTGATGTGATTGTATTTGCTTGTAACGGGTCAAATCTGTATTGCAGCTCGTTTGCCTTTGTCACTGGGTGAGGTCCAGCACCATGGACAGGACCTGCAGGGCTTTTGCACTGTGTGATATGCGATAGCCAGTGTACAAGGCTGGTAGTTGTTTATTGCTTTTTAGTGAGTAATTAGCTTAACTTGATGAGGAATGTTTGGCATCATGTGTATTTGTAAGTCTGATTCATGCATTGATACGTTTTGATTTGATAATAATGATGAATTCTACTACATTTCAGTTTAGAAATACAATTTAGGGTTTCTCCACTTTGACATTTAGACCTTTAAAACAATATACAACACATTAGAGTTAATGACATACACATGCACAAACATTTCGCAACTATATTTTCGGTGTTTAATAACAATATTTTGGCGTAAGGAGGACTTGGGTGATGAAGACGTGGACTGAATGTGCCTTTTTGTTTTTGTCTTATAGCTTCCTCCCTCACCTAATGCTGCTCATCAGTGGCAAGAAAAAGAATAATAAGTAATTATAACACCGAATGATTATAATCGACACTCGTTATACCCTGCAGTTGGTTTTCTTTAGCTTACACGTTCTGCTTCATAACTACAATGTGCCTTATACTTCTTTTTGTTATGATTAAATGTAATGAACCCGCTTTGCAGTAGATGCATACATGTGTGAGGTGAATCCTGACGGGGACAAGGAAGTATTTGCGTGTTGAGTTGGGCTGCTCTGGGTCAAACTCCAGGGCCGCTTTCATCTCCAGGTCTGTCAGTTATAAAGTTTTGCACCGCAAAAAGACAATGCATTCTTCTATTTTATATTTCCCAGTGTCTTCCTGCTCTGCCTGCTCACGGTCCTTTCATCCTCCAACTGCAAAAAAAAAAAAAAAAAACACTTGCACATCCACGTGTCTGCTCCTCACAGGTTGTTATACCTTGTGTGTCTTGCAGGCTTTGCACACTTATTCAGTGTCCTTCCAATAGACATCTAACACACTCTGTCGGTATTAATATGCATGACCAGCCACACTCCAGCTCTTTAAACTCAGCAAGCACCCTCACACACATACATTTTTCTAAAGGAAATGCAGGTTGTGTTGTTCTTTCCTCATTCTCTTCCTCTCCGTGTCTGTTCTCCATCTCCCCCTTACCCTGCCATCCTCGTCTTCCTCATCCGTTCCTCTGCGTCACTCTCTCCATACTGATGTATGATGCAATGAAAGAAAACGTGACAGTCAACTTTTTTCCTTTGCTCTATTCCCCTCAGACCTGTCTCTCCCATCCTTTTTGTTTCTTCACTCTTCTTAATACTCTTTAATTCTCTTCCTTTACTTCCTCTTTTTCTTCCTCCCCTCCTTCTCTTTCAGCTCTCTCTGTTGTCTGTCTCCCGCCCTCCTCCTTCCTTGCCCTTCTCCCATCATCCCTCTTCTTCTTGCTCCTCCTTTCCCTCTCTAGAGTCCTTTCCGTCGGTTTCATTAACAAGATTTATCTTCTCTAGTAATAACAGTATACACACACATATGCACAGGCGCGTGCACACACACACACACACACACACATACACCACTGTACACACCATACACACTTCCTGGAGCTGCAGTACCATTTCCCCACCAGTCAGGGTCACTGTGGGACTGTGACGAAAAGAGCAAGGGAGGGGGAGAAAGAATGGCTGGATTGGTGTGTGTGCGTGTTAAGGAGTTATTAAATGCATGTATATTAGTATGGGTGTGTATATATGCATGAGTGCGTGTGTTTCCATGACACTGCCAGATTGCAAAAAAAACTTGATGCGATTGCGCCGCAATCATTTGAAAAGAACATCATCCACACTGAACAAATGGCCCTCCGCTGGTAACCTCTCCTTTTTTATTTTTCAATTGATGTAAGTCTGAATCCATATCACACAGTCATAATGCCTTCCTGAAGGCCACAGCTCTGTCTGTCTGTGTGTTTGTGTGTAGATAAAAACCATCAAGGTCCCCGACATTCTCGCTGTGTGCGAGCACTTTAGATTCAGAAACAACAGGCTTTATGATGGCAAATATTTGCACAGCTAGATGAGCTGGGTGAGGAGTTAATGGAGGCGCTTTTGAAAAGTTCAACATTTATTTGTCCCTCGGTCTGTTAGCCCACAAGACTACGATCTCTGATATCATAATCCCTCTAAAGTAATGGGGCCCCGCCGCTGACAGAGCCTGATTGATGCCGCTTTCCCCTCCACGCGGAGGAGCTAGCTAGCTGGTTGACATTGACGGAGTGACTGACAGAGAGGTTGACAGAGTGACAAAAGCAGAGTGACTGGCGTTCATCATCACAACGTTTCTGACTGACACAAAGACTTGGTGAGGATCAGGGGATGCTTTTTTTTAAAATATACAATTTCCCTCCTAAATTACAAGAAAAATAAACATTGTGTTACTTTACACAGTTTGTACTGTAAAAGTCTTTTGACAAGGTTTCGAATAGAAACTGTAGTGTACACTGTGGATAAAAGGAAAAAGAAACTCGACTTTGTCTTCATAATCCACACTCTTCCCCTCTTCAACTTTAATAACTTAAACAGTTACTTTTGAATTTAATTGATTCAGTATCGGATGATACCAAGCCTCTTAACAGTGAGCATAACGTCAGTATTGTACACTTTTAGGCATGTTTTTACACACATGCAGTTAGGGTGGATTTGTAATTAAATTAACCAGAATGTGTTCAGTCAATGTGGAAATTGGAAACACACATTTTCTCTTCTACTCCGCTTTCCCCTTTCTTATTACTGTGAGTACCTCACTCCTAAATTAAGGGCTGGATGAGCTCAATACATTGATATCGATAGTGTGACAATATTGCAATGTTTACCATTGCTGTTTTTACAAAATAATTAATGAGATTTTTGATAAATAGATATCATTAATGGGAATGTAATTAAGTGAGTAAACGCAAATAATAGAAAAGCTAGAACAGTCTGGTAAGACTCAGAAAATGCCATCACTTCGGTGTCATGCAGGAAAAGACAACGCTCATGCCATATTATGATATTACATCATCCGAAAACTAAGACGATATCGAGTCTCATGTCACAATATCGATATAACGACTGCCCTACCTAAACGTAGGAAAATATTTTTCCCCTCTTCAGTCTGTAACCAACTGTTTTTATGCTATTTTCAAACCAGCATGTGCAGACTTCCTCCTGCGTGCACCACACAGTGGTAGACTGACAGATGGATCGTCCCCACTGAAAACACCATGATCACAACAGAGTTTGGCTCTAGCTATGGAGAACATGTATATAAATAACACGTTGCATTTTACTCTGGTTTTACAGTCCAACTCGGTCTGTACTGTTTATCTGAAAGAGATTCATTTGCAGCCATTTCTGTAGACGGTAGTATTCACCAATACACTGGTAAAGTAGCCTGTGGTTATTAATGTTTTTGCTTCAATCGATGTGAAATAACAATAAGCCTGGAGATTTATTATACTTTCGATAGCTTTTTGTCAAGTATTGTCTGGTCTGATTAACTGCACATGGAGATGATCATGATGATGACAACAGTTATTGTTCTATATTAATGATTCATACGCTTCGCATTAGTTATATGGACTGGATATTGTTTGAAAATCAAGTATCAGTCCTTGTATGATACTAAGAGTTTTGGTTGCAATGCCAAAACGATACATTTTCAAAGTTTTGGCATATCATTGAGGAATAGGCCACCAGAGGCTGTGATTTACACTAATGTTACAGCAGCTAAAGGGCGTTTTTTAGTCACGACGTGGAAACCGTGACACTGTAAATCTCGGCCTGAGGTTGCTTATTGCTTTTATATAATGGTTACGACCTACTGTATACCTGGCACGGTTTCTTAAAATAAACACACAGCAACAAAAACTACAATCATTCTAATCATTCTTATATTGTGCAATGTATGTTCTTCGGCGTCCTTTAGCAGAACGGTTGTCACGCAACACACAGACGCGGTGAAAAGCGTGCCAAAAGATCGGGGCGATTACTGACATTTATGTGGATATCCTCATTAATTATGCAATTGTTAAAGTAGCGTACAATCACGTTGGCGCTCTTCTCTGCTGGTACCGGGTTGTTTGACTCTGGACGTTTCGGTGCCAGAAGCAAAGAGGATAATACTGCAACATCTTCCGTCGCTGTAGTTTGTGTGCCGGTAAGATCGTAGACATGATTCACATTTATGTCCCGTCACTGACATGATTTCTCTCGCCTCCGGGCCATCATCAGAAAGTGTTTTTACAGTGGTGCTTTTCAAGCAGTGGACTGTGTGGATTGTAACGTGCCGGCTGTCGGCTCTCTTTGGTTTCATTCTCTGGCTTCTTTGGGGATTTTTGTGCATTCACGGAATGTAGTTTGAAGTTTCGAAAAAGTGTCTTGATTTAGAACAAGTCATGTTTAGGTCCGCCCAGGCCAGCAGTAAAAAGTATTGACTTTTGCCCATACCCTGACCGACCGGAACTGCACAGCGCGCACATGCATGCAGACGCGCACACGCACGCAGTTTGAAGAGTAGACGGAGCGAGCAAGACACACGCACACGGAGCGAGACAGACAGTCACACACATTCATATTTGCACGGGGGGGGGAAAAAAAAGCAGAAATAACGATAAGCTCTAAAGAGGCGTGTAAATGTTATTCGAGTTTGCTTCGTGTGCGTTCTTATTTTTCAGTGCGTCTACAAGTGTGTTTGTGTGTTTCTTAAGTGTGTGTTTGTGAGTGTGCAATGATGTGTGTCGTGTACTCATGCCAGGGGTGTATTGTTGTCACCGAAGGCCCTCTAACATCATTTGTACGGTTTCCACACTAACACACACACATACGTACACACAGTGGTAGCAGGTGTCTACCTTGTCAGGAGAGCAAAGCAAGAGGTGTGCCTCTGTGGCTCTGTCTGCATGTTTGTGTAAGTGGTGTGTGTGTGTGTGTGTGTGTGTGTGTGTGTGTGTGTGTGTGTGTGTATGTATGTGTGTGCTTGCGCACAAGCACAGGTGTGTGTCGGTTGATAAAGTTTATCAGCTCAGGGCACGTTGCTGTCGGCAACCAGTGTTGTGAAGGGAAAAGGCCATGCAGACAAAGTGTGTTTATGTGTGTGTGTGTGTGTGCGAGAATTGGGAAGGGGAGACATAAGCACTGCTGATGACCCTCTTGTCATCTCAGAAACACACGCACACGCACACACACACACACACACACACACACACACACACACACACACACACACACACACAGCAGAAGATTTCAATCCTTTTTGAAGAGGAAGAGCTATCATTATATTTAAACGTTGATATTTCAAACACCAATGTCTGCAGCGCCGGAAACATTACTTATTTTGTAAGTGAAAGTATTGACATAGATGTCCATGAAGAGGCTGCTGAGCCGAGCGACTTGCACACAACAACAACAACAATAACAGGATACACACAATACAAAAGGCCTCGATTCCCGTCTAAGCCACATTTTCAGTGTGTCTGCAAACCAAATCCAAACATCTCTGTGGCTGATCTTTAATGTTCTGCCCTGTGACAAGACTGTAACAACAGTGAACACAGATCGTCCACTACTGATGGGCAGTTTTACTCCTAACATCAGCCCGAAGATTAACCTCCGACAATCAAAACTTACGCCGCATTTCCACTGATTGGCACAGATTGGCTCGACTCATTAGTTGGCAAAAGTTGTGGATAGTACCGAATACTTTTTTTGGTTCCACCTCACTTAAGGTTCACGTACAATCAAATACCCTTTACCCCGGCATACAAGGTCAGGAAGGTTTGGAAAAAGACATACTGCCGAAGCCTGAAGAGGATCAAGCGAGAGTGTTTGTGTCACGGCAGTTTCAAACTGTGTCGCTAAGAGATCCGCCTGCATTGAGGGGGTACCATCTGCAGTGGAAAATGAAAAACAGAAAAGTACCTGGTACCAAAAGCGAGTTAAGAGAAGCCGAACCGTACCAGGCAGTGGAAATTTCACTGTCCAGACTACTTTTCAAACAATGAACCCAAATGTTTTTACTGCCACGCTACAGTTACATATCACAATCTGCCCATGCAAACAACGTTTGACCCCAGCATTTGACTTGTTACTTTCGCTACAGAAGCCTGCTGGGCAGGGAAATCCACAGCGACCAAAACCTTTGGACTTGCTTGTAAAATTTGTGGGAGGTATGAGTGAGCAACATTCTTTTCCCTCCCAACTGCTACTGAAGTGCCTCTGGGCCACTTGACCTTCAAGTGCTCCACTTGCTCAGTGTCTAAAAGAGCATGACTATACACTGGGCAGCTCCCAGATGAGAGTCACAGTAAACCTCTGAAAAGTACTCTCTGAGAAAAATTTTGTTTTTGTCCATTGGCTTGGGATGCATCGATATATTACATGCATTAACAAGTCCAGTTAAATATTCATAACCTTTCTCTGCACAATCAAATCAATACTGTCTGTTGTGAAGGGGAGGTTTCACGTCCCCTTTCAACCTCACTGGTCATGATTGAGACTCACAACAGTTGACTGTTTTCAAAACACCAACAATAGGCCGGGAAGAGTTTTGGGAGATTTGGGGGAATATTGGTCTCTTTAATAAAAGCCCACACCACCTGTTGTGTCTGCTTAACTCATCCCTCTCTTTCACACTGTATGTCAGCCATACATCTTGCAATTTCTTTCATTCCTTTACCCAACCTTCTGCATATCCAAGCAGACAGAACAAACACTCTCTGATTCCAGCTTCGTAAATGTGAAGGTCTGCCATTTTTGGGATTTCTATATGATAGTAAATAGAGATTCCCTGATATTGACCTGAAAAAGTCAATCAGGTATTGACCATGACGCAACCATTTCACGTGAACTTTTGTTGTTGTTGTCAATGTCATTATAAAATGCAGTGTATTCAGTATATCACTTGATTTAATTAAAAAAATAATCAGTAAAATGAATCGATAATGAACGCTACTCATCTCATCCTTCCTCTTATTTACTTCCTCCCTCCTTTCATTCAGCTTTCTGCATGCATCTCCCATCGCACCTCCCTTCTTCAAGTAACATCTGGGGCTCCGGGGAAGCTCGGTTGACACAAGAACCGACAGTCTCCTGATGAGTGACTGTACATAAGAGCACCGTTAGTTTTGACATACCTATAGGTAGAACACAAAATAATATGCATGGAAGTCCCGAGAGGTCAAATTAAAGGTAATTAAATGACAAATGACTATTATAAAATAGGCTTGGGTGATATATGTTACATATTATGGTTGTTGAATAACCAATAGAGAAGAAATTTCTCAGTCTTGCATTAAAAAGGATGCCGTTAGGCAGCCGACTAGGAATTGTCCCATGTCTGAGCATCCTTGAACGCATCATGAAGGACAGCTGCTAAACAGTCTCTGCTTTCAGCCGCAGTATACCATGCAACGATAATGCAAGTTGATAAAAAAAAAAAAAAAGAAAAAGAAAAATAAGGCTGATTAAATGTCGCTGTGATGGATTACCCACCTCAGCAGGTTTCAAGTATCTGCAGATCTGCATAACACGTCAGAATGGATGTTTTGTTTTTTTAGTCCGAATCGTTACTATCCTCAGAAAGTTGAGGTTTGAATGTGGCTCATGGTGTTTATCACGTGACTCCGTCTGTGTGTCTCCACTGTCCAACACACTGGACGCAACTTTAAAATAATTCCCCAAATGAGTGTGTGCACTAGATGGCACTGTTGCCATATCTCACCTCACACACACACACACACACACACACACTCATACACACACAAACAAGCACAGATTGGCAAACACAACGCTACCTAAGGCTCAAGAGATGGAGAGGTATTTTCTGTCTGTCTCTCTGTCTTCCTCCCTCTCTGTCTCTCTCTCTCTTTGACACACATGCATACACTCCCTTTCTCCGCCGGCTGTCCCCCCCCCCACACACACACACACTTACATTAGCTCTGTCTATCAATCCACTGTAATATATCCTTATTACAAAAACAGACTCCCCATAATACTAGAAGCCATTGTTACAGCAGCCAAGTGATGGAAAATCATAAAGATGTACAGTAGGCATCCAGTATTGTGTGATTCATGAATTTACAAAACGTTGTAGCATGCTGTCGTAAACTGCTGCAGCAGAGACAGACAGGCTGCAAAACCCCGCTTCACGCTCATACACTTGCATGTTACCGCAGTCGCGTACTGTCAACTGGAATATATTTTCTTTTGAAGAAGTGCTTTGCTGAAGAGCACTTCAGGAGAGTGGATTACCTCTCAGTCACCACTCCCACAGATTATTCTGTCTGTGTGGATTCAACGCGTCGTCTGCCTGGTCACCAAATCACTTCTTTGAGAGTAGGCCGCCGCTCCGAAAGATCAAATATGAACAGTTTGAGTGAATTTGTAGTCCTCTTCGCTGTGTCACGGAATACGCTTTATCCAATCTCACTCGAGCGGGAATGAGGGTTTGAACCACAACCCCCAAAAAATCAGGCAACGGCAAGAAAACACGATCATCTCTACTTGCTTATCAAAACAGACACTCGCACAGAGAGAACAAACACATATACAAGACTGTCCTCACCGGGAAAAAATGAGAGCATTGGCTGTTCATTCAAACGCTTTTAGTGACCCACGTTTGCGTTTCACTGTCAAGTGGCCTCTTGCAGTCGAGCCGCCAGTGAGAATACGTAAGAGAATGAGAGAGTGTAAGTAGCGTGACGTTGCTGTAGCGTCTCAAAACCTCACAGAGAGGTTGGTAGGGAAGGTGGTTGTTAGTGCAAAGTGTCCGGCATGTGGTGCCATACCAGAAAACAATCGCATGGGTGGTTGTCAGTGACCAGCAGTATAATCAACGCCTCTCTAAAATAGTCTGAGGAGAAACAGAACATCCAAACCTTCGTGAAGGTAGGACTTATTTCAGGGTTGCTATCAGACTACATTGGCTTTAGCTATAGGTCTATCTGCTAAACAACTGAGTGTATCTGGAGAGGACACCCCAATGACAGGGGATTTTAAGTTAATAAAGCGTTTAATCAAGATTTGCCGACAGGTCACTTATTCATCATCAACATTTCGTGTTTGACCCCTGTTCATCATCAGTGAGCCGGTGAGGAGAGCCAGGCACACACCTCCGAAGCGCAACAGCAAAACAAATTTGCTCTTTTTGTGGAGCTGGCAGTTAAAACACAAAGGTGCTTGCCAAGAAACTTAATATTGCACGGGGTCAATAAAGGCAAACGGGTGAATCATAAACTAATGAAGACGTTCGGCCAAACTTTCCAAACAGTCCAGACAACAGTTTGCTCTGCATGAGTGAAGTGGAGGAGGAGGGGAGGACCGTCTGACTGACCGCTCACGGTGCAGGACACAAAATGGCTGCGAAGTTTGGCCACAGACTCCGAGCTGTGACAGTTGAGCCGTCACATCTGATTTAACAAAGGGTTGCTGGTTGACTCCTCACAGCGACAGCAGCCAACGCTGCTGCTGCTGCTGACGACGATGCTCCCTCAGGAAGTGTAACTAACTGCCACACATCCTGTACGACCACAATCCTGTTTAAAGGACAGGTATTAAAACCAGCTGGCTAGAAGCAAATGTCTTGACAGACTGAGTTTAAGTTGCATCTGCTCAGGACTGAGTTATGTACAAGTACACAAAGTAAAATACAGTAGTACACAACGCCAATGGTAGTACAAGTGCTGCACTTAAGCAGTAGTTGAAGTAGTTTTACATGTTACTCCACTATTTATTTTATAGCCTCAATTACTAGTTACTTTTGCAGATTAGGATTTCCAGTACTAAATATGATGCATTGTTATATATTACACCACCAAACAATACATACAGGGCTCACCACCATTGTGGTAAACCACCCATATCCTCATACATCTCATCTTCTAACCAGTTTTAGTAGATGATGGCCTGATATATATACAGTTGCTGTGTAAAATGGCATATTTTTTCTTTTCTCCGAGTAGGTATTAATTATACATATGATTATGAATAATAATTACAAACTTGGTCTTTATTTGAGGCAACTACGCCACCCCTCCACTATAAAACGTGTCAGGGAACCCTGACTTTGAATTAGCGCTACCTGAATACGGTACAACATTTCATTATTCCTTTTAACAGTAATACATCAGTAATAATGCAACGATAATGTAATAATAACACTGAAACGATATGACACTGGCTGGGACCTTACTGTTGCCAGTACACTTTTATTTTAGTTACTTTAAACAAAGTGTTGTAATTATTCTCTACTTTTAAATTGTATTGATTTATTTAAATTGGGAAAATATCTTAAATCTTAAAAAAAAACTTTCTTCTTCAGTTTCCAATATGTCAACAATAACAGTCATATAACCTGCTGTTTGGCCATCTGCACTACTGCAAGTCAGGGATTCTTCAGCTTTTCAAGCTGAGTTCCAAATCAGTAGTCTCTCCTCCTCCTCCTCCTCCTCTTCCGGCGCCAGACTACTTTCCACCTTGTACCGTAGCCCAGTGCAGACCCCACTAACTATACAGCCAAGGCCTAAAAACAGAGCATTTGTCATGCTCTCCATACTAAATGTTTCAATGTCACCTCCTCCACAGAGATCAAAAAGAGATTAAATAACCTTGAATTATCACAGAAATGTGAAATAAAAGGGGTGTTACTGCCCACAGAGAGTTTCTAGATGAGTCGAACTATAGGCTGGTTGCCAGCATTTAACATTTCACCGCCATGGGAAAAACCTGTCTGAGGTTAGAATAAACACTCGGCTGCTGTAATTCAGATCGTTGAGAAATTAACTCAGGAGATTGTCTTGCTGTAGCACTGCTGAGCGAAGGCATTTGAGCTCCCATAATGTGCACTAACCTGCTGCAGAGATGTAGCATGCTCCATTTACACATACGCATTCAGATAAAGATGAAATACTATCTATCTTCATGTGGTTAAAGGTCTGTCCCTCAGAGAGAAGTGTAGCAGAATGGTGGGGAGCAGATGGTGTCGGGACGCAGAGAAGCCGAGGGGAGGAAAAGGGAAAAGGGATGAAGACAGTGTGTGTGTGTTTCAGCGTGTCAACACATAGATATTTCCTCTGCAGCACTCTGTCTCTCTCTTCATATCTCACCCAAGTGTCAGGGGAGTGGGCGGCAGGGCCTGTCTGCAGAGACCACACACACGTTTAGCCTTCAGAAAGCTACGGCGCTGGTTGGTATCATGAACGGGGCAGTGACATATACTGCAGCTATGTACAATATAATACTCTGAAGTCCTGTAAATTCATATTTAATGGTAACAGGGTATTGTGTAGTTCTGTAGTTATAGACAGAAGAGGCAGCTCCGTGTCCATAAATGCTTCTTAGGGATGGCAGTGTCGGTTGGATGGTTCACCTCTTTGGTCTAGACTGAAATACTTCACCGACTATACCATGCGGTTGACATTTGTGGTTTTATGTCAAACGTCTGAAGACCAACTGGATGGATCGCCATCAAATCTGTAGCCGACATTCATGTCCCTTCAATGATTAATTGTATCGAGTTTGGTGGCCGCTAAGATTTCAATCTAGCAACATTATCAGCTGAAACGTATCATTATTAACATATCCAATATTTGGTTTTACGACCAAATACCTGTGAAAACTAATGCCATTCCTATCAGCCTCAGCTGCACTTTGTGTTTACTGCTCATAAGCAGATGGTGGAGGTGATGAATATTACCCCCGTTGACATCGGCATGTTATCATTGTCATTGTGAGCATGTTAGCGTGCTGATGTTGGCATTTAACTGAAAGCACCGCTGTGCCAAAGTGCAGACTCACAGAGCTGCTAGCATGGCTGTAGACTTCATAATTTGGCTAATCTCTGAAGTGGACCTCTTTTATGAACAGAATAAAACCCACCTTGCTGCAAACCTGTTTAAATCAATAGACAAAGTGATAAAAAAACTAATTTCTCAGGTTGTGATGAAACTAATTTGATTGAGGAGGCAGAAGCCACATCATTTAGATAGGTGCATAGACTTGAATGTAAACTGCAGTATTGGTGGGGAAACCCATAAAAGTCTTGGAAATTTGATTCATACTTTCTAATATCTCCTAAAAGGAATGAATTATAGATTCGGTTACATTTTACATTTGCAAAGTACAGTCCTGCCCTTCAGATGGACAACCTATTGGTCACCCATGGACAGACTTCAGTCATTGAGGCAAGATATGAACTGATCATTTCAGATTGAGAAAACAGGATTGCTGAAAGCCTTAATGCAAGATTCCAAAGGTGTCTTATCAATTTGGTGTTTTTACATTTTAACATCGTCTATTACTGTGTTTGAAATGAAAAAAGTGTTACATGCAATGCATTTAACATTCACGTCTATACCGCCCAGAAATAATCTCTCAAATCACTCCATCATGAGGCTTATAAATGTTGATTTTATGTTCCAAAGCATGCATCAAATCACTTCATCCACGATGGCACTTTGTGTTGATTAACGTTTCCTGAAAGATAATAATGACTGAAAGGCTGTACTACAATTCTTTCAATGCTCAAATGATTCGACATTGCCTCAGTAGTTTTCCAGAAACACGGATGCTGATGATTCCCTTATTATTTAATCACTGGTTTATTGGTGTTAATTGTGACAATGGATTCAGATGACATGCATACTATGCGGCAATCCTTTAGAAGGAAATAAACAAGGAAAACAGAGCTGGGTCGACCTGAGAGCAATACTAAGTGCAGCGGGAAAAACAGTCATGTTTATCTGAACTATAATTGACATTTTATGAAACAAAGGAGACATTAAAACCACAAATGTCCCACTGTACTTCACCAACAGGAAAACAAACAAATTAGGCTCCAGAGGAAAGGAACATTTGGAGACTGAAGGCCACACAGCAGTCTTTACTTACCAGCTCTGTAGGAACAATACGTTTTGACTCTTTCACAAAGTATTCAACTTCACGTCCATCTTTTCACAGCCGTACAAGCTAAATCTTAAGTAGTTCAAATAAGGAATTGTTTTTAATCAGCACATGTTGTCAATTTGAATTTTAAACCAAGTTAACGTGCATTTAAAAAGTAAACACTTCTGGAGAAAGACACGTAAGAGTAACAGTTTAAGATTGAGCGGAAATATTGTGTGCCCTGATAAAGCTCAAACTGAATTTGAAAAGTGTTTCATCTGGCAGATTTCCGAGCTGGCCGGACGGTTTCCCCACATGACCTGTCTCTCTGTCTATCAAACAAAATCATAAAATGCCCCAAGAATCTTACAAAAAATAAAACAACGGTGGAATGACTTGAAGATAACTCCCCCTCAGACGTAACGGCATTTAAGCAAATCTGCAGAGAGGAACAAAAGGAAAACAAAAAGAAATCCAGATGGGCCAAACTGATATAGACATTTCTGAGAAAACCGAAGCTGTAATCACGGCTTCACAGGCTTTTTTTAAAAAGCACATTACATATCCATGTATTTGCATCTCATTTATTTTTACATTCATAGGCACACATTTGTTTGTGGACCAATATCCAACATTATGTTTGGAGTTCATGATGAAAATTAACACACTTATTCTTTTGGACACAATATTTATATTAAAAGCTCAATAAATAACTTATCTGAATCCAAACCTCTTTAAAAATACACTGTGAAGCAATTCTCTTTTGGAAAAAAATAATTGCTGTAAATTGTAACTAAGTAGAACAACAAAACATGAAATGGGAGCCAATTTGCTCGAGTGAAGAGTGGGACCATCGGTACTCTCAAATGATTTATTTGAATTACTGAAGGGATTTCATTTGTCTCTTGAAGTTTAATATCAAAGGGTTCTCTTAATTCTTTTTTTTTCTCTTTTTGTCATATTGTCATGTGAAATTGTCGCATTTCTGATGTCTATTTTCATCTGTCTTAAAAAAAGAAGAGAAAGAGAGTAGGCCTAAAGAATTTGAATGTAAAGGCTGCAGCACCACACGATTGAAAGTGAACGCAAACACACTGTTTCTATTGTGGAAGTAAATGTGTCCAACATGAACTCCCTGTACAAGAGCCACAAGTATGAGAGGCAGGTTCTAAGAAAACAGCAATACGGTGGCATTGTGATTTTGTTAACGTTTTTATATTTATCGCAACATTTCACAAAGGATGTTAAGTATCAGTTCAAGGCATCAGGCATCCGGATGAACATTTCTAGCAGCCATATGTAAGGTTTCAGTCCAGACTAAGCCTCCGACAAAGAAAAGTGTAAAGGGAAAGAAACTTAGTAAGAAACAACTGTTGTACTTGGTGGCTTCCAGGACGAGATACAGCAAATTACCGAACAACCCATGAGTCATCAAAGGCAACAGGCAGAGGTCAGAGAGAGAGAGTAGCCAGGCTGGTATGAACCCGACACTTTGAACCAGCTGCTGGCCTCCTGTTGAGTTGGGTTGGTGAGGGGAGTCTTCCGCCACGTCTTCATAGATTGCCTGGTGTCCTGTGGTGACATTTAAATGGATATCCATAAGACTAGCACATCAAAATATGAGAACGGCCACATTCATCAATAAGCTATCCATCTGCAACGGCTCTCACTGAGCGGCTGTGGGCGATGAACAAACAGCGTGTGTCACTCCGTCATTTAGCAACAACACAATGTGCGCATCATCAATCACGTGCACATTCAGCTTCTTTTCATTCTTGGTTACTAGTTGAACCAAGTTGAGTGATTCTGCTTTAGCTGCCGTTAGTGCGCCACTGATAGTGGCAGTGATAAATATCTAGCTTTAGTCTGGAAATCTGTTTTTCACTTCAACATGTTGTGCAGCAACTGAAATATATTTAGTCTTCATTTGATTTATAGTTGTTTGTTTAATCTCAAATCCAATCTGTCATCAAAGTGTGCCAATGGCCATGGGAGTGGAATATTTGGAACTATATTTTCCATGTTTCATAATGAGCCTTGGGACCACATTGACTGTATATAATGGATGTAACAATGGACTGTATACATCAGTGGATGTCACTGGAGCAGATTTGAACCCTTGAGTTTGTTCTGTGATGCCGAGGACTGTTATGTAATTAATATTGTGAATAATGTCAGATACACTGACAGATAAATAGTCGCCTGCTTGTCCTAATGTTCGTAAAATGTATGCTTTAGGTATTATTATCAACACGCTCTTACTCATTGGGATATTGCGTACTGCAAATTCAATTACATTTAGGATCAACTCCTCGTAAATATTGTTATAAGACTTTGATAAAGAATACAATTCTCTACCACAGTGTAAGTCATTTTACAGTACAATGTTAAAATATATTGTTCTGTTTTCTGGGAAATCAATTGAGAGGGTTTTAATGGATACAATAATCAGACAGGGGTGTTTACTTTCTGACAAATCCAGCAAATCAAAAACCTGACAAATTAAAGTACTTAATCACATTTATGTAAAAATCATATACAAATCAATAGTGTCATAAAACAGTCTTGCTCATTGATTAGCAGCATTCCCCACAATAGCCTTTTATACCCAGATACATTAAAGTCATATCTATCACGGTATACATTTTATGAGAAAATCTCTCACCGTAGACATATTTATAGTGTCTCACCATACTGTATTTATTGTCATATTAATCATCCTTAATGTACACAACACCACTGTGGAGCATCCCCTAGTTTTAACAAAATAGAAGCATTTCACCATCTGCAGTATGTATGTAAATTACTAGTATATATTTCAAGACATACAGTAATTTCCATGCTTATTATGATCTGTTTTTAAAATCACTGGACTGCGAGTGGCAGCCCAGCAGCGGCAACAAACGCAAAACAACACGTAGCAGGAAGAAGGTGACAGAGAGCAGGTCAGCTCCAAGGACAGCGCTCTGTGAAAACGTGTTGAAGTGTCACAGGAAGTCCATTTTCCACTCCAGGTACCGGAGCTGATTGGACTCTGGTGTTACCTGTGACCAATTAACAATCAGTGCACAGCCCGGTTGACCTGCCACTCTCCCAGAGACGGCTTAGATGGACCGGCCACACACCTCCACACTGTCAGTTCATAGGTCAGTGACAGTTTCTTTTAATGACAGTGAGCATGAAACCCTGATGTGCCATCTCACCTCGAGAGAAAGCTCACTCGAGCCAATACTTGACCCGATAAGACTCGGGGTCAGCCTTCTCTTTGCTTGCGCTGTACTTTTGAAAAGGTTGTACATCTTTTGAGTCTACAGTTGACTGAGGAATGGGCCTATAGGCTATGAAATCAAATTTCATTCCAGTCATACTTTCGTCCTCCCCCTGCTCCAGAGACTTATCAGTAGAACCTACACCTTGTTCAAATGTCAAATTGCTTGTCCTGGTTTCTTAATACACAGCCACGCCTCTTTCACTCTCCGCTTGTCACACTTTGTGGAGAAGTGGGCAAAGTTGCAAGTGAGCGAAGGGAAGAAGAGATGGCGCAGATTCTACATACCGTTTACTGTCACCTGATAACTTATTTAATCCCATTTTTGTCCAGATGATGATTAAAATGATGGTAGTAGGATGAGTAATATGAAGCACATGACAGTGCAGTGTTTTTGAAACTGTAAGGATTACAGATACTTGAACCCAAAAGCACAACTCGGAGACACAAATACAAGTTAGTTCTTTACTTGTGTTCAGGCAGGGTCAAAACCAGGAGGTCAGTCCAACAGGCAAACAAATCCAATAAGGGGCAGGCAAAAATCCAATAAGGGGCAGGCAGAAATCAGACAGGGTCGAAACAGGCAGATCAAGAACAATATAAAGATACGCTGGAGAACTTGGCAATAACACACAAGACAATCTGGCAGGGAACAAGTGCAAGTGAGGGGACCTAATTAGTGAGGGCTAACGAGGGAATGGGCTGCAGGTGAGGTGGGTGTGGAGGACCAGGTGAGGGGAATCCCAGGTGATTGGGTGAGAATGGTAGGATCTGAAATGACAGGAGAGTTAATAAAACAAGCAGACAGGATGAAAAAAACTAATGCTGGATGCCATCCGCCATAAAATGTAAAAGAAGAAGAAAAAAACTAACATGAAGGGGAATTCCTGACAGAAACAAAGGTCCGACTGTATGAATGGCTCCTTAACTCATTCCATGTGATGGGGCAAGGTTGCATTCATACAACACATTTGTCACAATAAATGTACCTTTTTTTTATTTTAGAGAGATTAACTTCACCAAATGAGTCAGTTCACAGGGTTTTCACTTGTTGCCTTTTTGTATTTCAAAGCTTCACATTCACAAATTAATCATATTGAGCTTGAAGGTTCATTATTGACCGTTTTGAAGCGGCAGAAAAAAAATCAAAACACAAGGTCCTCTTACTGGAAATATTTCACAGTATATGGATTTTGCTCAGTTGTCGTGGAGATAGTTTGAGCTGTTGTAAAACTACTCCGGATGTGGTTTTGTTGGTTCTGTTTAGAACCAATATAAATACATATATTATACATTTCATGTTGGCAATAACTTCTGAGCATCTCGACTACAATGCTAATTACTCTTCTTGCCTCAAAGTTGTTTTAATTGTACCCTTAATGGATGTTTATTCTTGACCTTAATATATGTGTGACAAGCTTTCAGACCTTTCACCTGCATCTCACAGTCTTCATGCAGCCTTCTTCCTTTTGTGCCATAAAGCGAATCCTTTTACCGAAATCTGATCATGTGACGGCAGATTCAGAGTCATTCTTTATCGTCCTCCGTGGAGGACATCTGTTTTCGCAGTCTGTGCACAGAAATAACATTCTGAACGAGGTGTAAACAAGGTGTGCCCGAGCTATGTAAAGCAGTTATGGCTGACGACACAAAAGACGTAGCACCGTCGACGCTTGACTATCGAGGGGTAGTCACAAAAAGCAGTATTTACGGCGATGCAGTGATTTGATTGTCAAATCTGTTGAAGCAACATAATAATTAAAAGTAACCATTGAATGGTCTGGTCCTGCATTCAAGAGAAATCAGAGGGAAAATTCGTATTGTTGCTCAACACCTTCAGTGTTCAGTCACCTCCTTTCTTGTTTACCCTCTCACAGTACTTTTCCAAATCATCGCTGTCCGACAGAAACTCTGATTTCCATAAAGCAACATTTGCACAACTTGAGGCTAAACTAGTGTCTCTTTGTAACACTCTCTGCCCATTTCTCCCACCTCTTCCTGGACCCTTCATTCCTCCTATCTCTATTCCAACCCTCCCCCTCCCCCTCACACACACACACACACACACACACACACACACACACACACACACACACACACACACACACACACACACACACACACACCAGGTTCTTGGCAGTGCTTGGCGGTCGCCCACCTTGTCGAACTAGCAGGTTCATGTGTGTCTGTGAGTGTGTATTTTCTGTGTCTCTGTTCAGTGTGTGTGTGTGTGTGTGTGTGCGCGCGCACAATATTGCGTGTGTGTATGTGTGTGTCTAGCAGTAGTCTAGACGTGGTTTCCTCTCCTGTGTTTGTCTTTCTCCTCAGGCCAGCTGATCTGTTCAGCCAGGAATGTTACTGCTACTGCTGCCATACTGTCAACACACACACTCTTTCTCTGCAGCTTCCCCTTTTTTCTCTCCCCCTTTATCTCTCCACTCATGTTATTTTTCTCTCTTTCTTTATCTACAAACATCTGCCTTCTCTCTATTTGCGTAACCCTCTCCCCCTCTTCTCAGTCTCCATCTTCCAACCTCTCATTCTTTCTGGTTTGCTTTCAAAAGAACAGATTCACAATTTATCTTTCTCTCTCTCTCCTAAAATGCTTATAATAGCCTCACTTCTACTTCCTCTATTTCATCCTCCTTATTGTTTATCTCCTCCCTCCTCCTCTCTTACTTCTCCTCTTCCAGACAAAGTTGTCTTTCACTAGATGTCTCCTGGCAAAGAAACAGCACACCGCAGCGTGCATGTTTATGTGTGCATTTATAGAAATACTACTATTTCTGTAAGTCTTTGTATGGATGTTTTTGTATGCATGTTCACTGAATTTGATCAACTACTGTTCAATAAATGATCTCTGTGTTTGTGTGTGTGTGTGTGTGTGTGTGTGTGTGTGTGTGTGTGTGTGTGTGTGTGTGTGTGTGTCCATAGCACTGTCAGCCAGATTGGCATCATGTTGGCACACCTCAAAGACAGGAGACAGACAGAATTAGCAGATACATTGCAGTACTGGTGACCTGTTTTTTCTATTCATGTTCTTTATTTATCCATCTTTTAAACTCCTCATATATATATTCATACTACCTAACAACCTTTGGGGCAAGTGTTACTGTGTGTGTCATGAATGTAATAAAGTGTGTGTACAGATTTCCAGTGTATGTATAACCTGGTATAAAAACATTCAAAATAATCATTATTTAAATTCCTTCAGTAATGTTGATTTTTAGTTTATTTGGACACAAATGAGGAGACAAGAGAGGAGAGAAGCCAAACGGGGGTCATTATTACCTCCATCTAAATAATAAACAACTGTTAAAAATATACTTTATGACTTACAATACTAAATAAACTGCAACCACCAAAAGTGTCTTTGTCATTTTGGTGGCTGCTACAATCCCTCACTGACTTCAGTGCGTTCAGAACGTCAGAACGCACGTCAGAACCAGAGGAACTGGTAAAGGGAAGAGAACCTGGGTCTCTGCAGTGGTCAATTTGTCTCCTGTGCCCAGTGGCGTTTCTAGGAATGTGGCAAATGGATGTCTAGAGGTGTCCACTAGAGTTATGTGCACGCGTAGCACGCATGATTTCTTTCTTTCTTCTTCTAATAATAGCCTAAAACATCAATGAATAGGCTACATGAATACATATAACTGTTGATGGTCAGTGTCCTTTTTTGCAGAATCTTTTTAGTCTAAATAAGTAGGATGCTATAATCACCAAACAAAAAATGCTTCACGCAAACACCGGGTTCTATCTTCTTAATCGTATCTTAATCATCATGGCAAATCCTGATATAATAAGCCAATTAGCCATGGTGTTTTTAGATAAAGGATAAAAAACAGGTTCTCATTTACTTTGTTTTGCAGAACAAACTGCAAGGTGTTAGGTAATCCCTTTCATAACACCCATTTACAGCCTGTTTAAATCTGAGGAGACGAGCATGAAGTGTCTGGATACGGAACATTACATTGTAGCTTCTCTGATTTGACTTTTTTTGGGACAAAGCAACAGTGTGTGTTATCTTTAAGTTCATGAGCTTTATAATAATAAACAATGCTCTGACCTGCACTAAACCTGTGCAACTGTTCGTGGACATGGACGCTGAGGAGTTGTCCTGCTCACGTTCTTGCTCGTGCCTGTGTTGTGGCAGAGAGAGTTTCCCTGATGGCAAACAGGCACAACCAAACACCCGCCTCGCAGCAAGGGAAAAAAGACAAGAATGTGGCAGAAATGTTGGGGTGGCATGGCCACCTGGCAAAATCAAGTATGCCTGTGCCACCTGTGCACTAGCCAGATGTGAAAATATGCATACAAGGCTCTGTATTTATTTAGTTAAAATGAAACCACAAACCATAGCCAGTTTTTTTCCGTTTCTTTTTTCCTTTTTGTAATTCCTTCCTTCCTTATATCCTTCACTTTTAGCATTTCCTTCCACCCTCCTTCGCTCCTTACTTCCTTTATTTCTCACCTTCACCCCGACTCTCTCGCTCCCCCCTCTCCCGTAGCTTGAGGCCTTCAGGTTGTAAAAATTAATCTTCATAAGAAGGAAAAAAAAAAAAGTTTCTCCTTTCATCTCCCTTGGTCCTCCTTCACAAAGACACACACACACGCACTCGCTCTCACTTTTAAATTAAACTGATACAATTCTCTTTCTAGTTGGCCTTGACAACGACCTGCACTCTCATGAAAAACACACACACACACACACACACACACACACACACACACACACACACACACACACACACACACACACACACACACACACACACTCACACACACACACACACACACACCTCCCATAAATAAGCAATGGGGATGGAAAAAAAGAAACAAGGAAGTAAAAAAGATGAATAAAAACCATGTAATAGAGGACTTGTGTCCCAAAGTTTAGCTTTGGCCTTTCTGAAACAATATGAAGAGATTAAAACAGTAATAAGAAGTTCAAACAGCTGCCAATCCCGATGCCCATCACCACCAGAGGTAAACAAAAAAAGTCTAGATGACACTGAAAGAGCTTCCTAACCTTAACCACGGACACAGCTTTTGTCCCCAATTAAATGGTCTTTAGTGTGAAATGGGTCCCCGAAGTTTGTCTAAGTCAGGAAACACACACACACACGCACGCATGCACGCACGCACACACCTACGCACACACACACACACACACCTACGCACACACACACTGATTCTTCGCTCGGTCTCCAACCATCTGGTTAACTTATCAGCCCTCTTTCTCTCTCTCTCTCTCCAGCAGTTGCTGCAGCAACCAAAGCAAACAGCGGCTGGGGGCTGCCACACAGTACAATGCCTCTCTGTCTTTCTCTCCTCCTTCTTTCACTCTGTGTCCTCCCTTGGTCCCTTAATCCCTCCATCCCTTGCTCCCTCGGCCTGTCGATCCTTCTCTGCATCATTTCTTCTCTCTCTCTCTCTCCTTTCCTGCGTCCCTCCTCTTTTCTCTCCCTTCGTGCGTCCCCTCTCTCGTCTTCTGCTCTCTGCCTCTCTACATTCCTCCATCTTTCCTCCTTGGTTGACTTTAGTCTGTCTCTCTCTCTTTCTTCTTCATTATTTTTTCTTTCTTCCTCTCTCTCTCTCTCTCTCTCTCTCTCTCTGTCTTGCGTTCTCTCTTTCTTTTCCTCCCTGACTGTCTTTCTCCCAAAGGCAACTCAGCCAATCAGGCTACTAAATTGAATTTCTGTTTCTGCTTTCTTCATGAAATGGAGAAAGAGTTATGGTTTTCACAAAGTGCGAGAAACTGAAGGACTGCATGTGTACGTGTGTCTGAAGGGGAGATGAAGTGAAGGAGTCGGAGAGAAAGTGTGTGTGTCTGTAATTGCAGACATCATTAGCATTGATCCATGCTGTGCTTCTGTCCCATTTCGTCTTTGCTCTTGTAAAACTTCACGTTTTATAATGTTTCTCTTTACATTGAGGCGAGCATTTTTGTGCTATTTACTTCAATTCATTGACATCATTTTCTCCATTTTTGGATTATTTGTTTCCTGCATTAATGGAAGGTAACATGGGGTGATTCATTTATATACAAATGGTCATTTCAGGGGTGGAGTATCCCTCTTAAGGGTATGTTGAGGTGATGTATGAGGTACTAACCTATAATCTTCGATGCAAAGGCAAATCAAAACCCTGCTGTGCACGGGGGGCAGCAACGTGTTTCAGCCACCGAAGAGAAAGACCCAAAGTATACGCTTTATAACCGTTTTATCTGACGGCAAACTGATCTGAAAGTGAAACTTTTCTATGCTCTATTCAAAGCCACACGACTCCGTTGATAGACACAGTAGAAATAAGTTTCATTTTCAGTTATTTTTCTGGACTGTAAATAGTGGGTCTTAACTTTAAAGGGTATCGACCCTCTGAGACAATTTAATTTAATGTGATATTAATTATTTTATTGTTGCAGAAGGACAATGATTTCTTTGTGTGTGTCAACGTGTGTGTGTGTGTGTGTGTGTGTGTGTGTAGCCAAGTGTGAAGTTCCTTTTTGTTCAATGAAAAACAATCAGAGCAGATCTTCAAAATGATGCAACAGAATAATTGAGGGTGTAACGGATCACTGATCACTGCTTTCCTCTGTGACAAACAAAAGAGAGTGCTTTCTAATGTTGAAAAAGTTATTAAAACACGCCCAAACCTAGTCCCATAGCTGCTCCTGAGCAGACGTCTACTGTCAGTTTAACGTCATAAACGTCCGCGTTGTCTGTTTTGTACTTGTGTACAGTATCTGTGCAGTCACAGTGCTTTCGTTTAATGGCTCATGAAGCCAATTTCCACCTTTAACAATTCAAAGTGAACAAAATAGCTTAAATGTTTTTTGGTGACTTTCTCATTTCACCGTTGGATCAATAAATGGTGAAATAACATTTGTCAAACCGGTCTGGGTTCTTCTCCGCTTCTCTTGTGCACAGTTTGCAGCTTACTCATTTTCTTTGCCTCGGAGGCGGAGCTCTTCACCTCCGACTGCAGGTCAAAGGTGGCAGCGAAGCCGGATCTGGGTCTGTCCGCGGCAGAAGCCACGCTGGAGTCTGACCTGAAGGAGTGAGTCTCTGGTGAACCTTCATGCTGTAAATCATTTCATCTGATTTCACGAGGAAGCAGACCCAATGACGGGCATTAAGAATTACCATATAGAAATGGTTGCCGATGGTCTCGTTTGTTTATGTAGGTCATAGAGAGGCATCAGTGTTACATTGAATCTGTTTTCTAACCAGTTGAAGAAAAATCACTGACGAGAAGGCCAAAGTGATGAATGCCTCTGCAAATCACATTTGGTACTTCTGTGTGTGGAAGGTGTGAACGTCTTCTAACCATATTTTTCCTGATTTTATAAGCGTGTGTATGACTGTGGCTGCACTGCACCACTGTGTTTTGCATATTTGCATGCGCAAGTGGGTGTGTTTCCTGCACTGCCCTTGCCTAAGGCGGTGTACGTGCGTGTGTGTGTGTGTGTGTGTGTGCGTGCAAGTGATGGATGTGTTAGGTGAGCAGGTTAATCTCTTGCTAATGTAGATGAATTGTCCACAGCCCACGTTACACAAAAAGTGCCAACACGATCCTAATCGCAAAAAGAGACACACACACACACACGCACTAATGTACACATGCACACTTACTATAGATACACTATAGTCACCGTACCACGCAAAGAGCATGGAGCAATGCAGGGTGAAGGGTACTGGACTGCCGGCAATCTGCTGCAAAGGGATATGCCGTTTTTTCCTCTGTTTCCTGTGTGAATCTGGCCGTCATTCTTTCTTTCTATCACTCTCTGATATAGAAATACAAAAGTGTGCTTACGCACACACGTGCAGCGATTGATGGCTGCTAGCTTCTTCGGTCAAAGTTCACCAGCTTCGGGATCTGGAGACGGTGCGTTCGTCATGGGCCACGGGAGTAAGTCTTAATTTGGACGCTGGAGCTGAGACCTGCAGCTCCTCTGGGTTAGTGAGACTGACTGACTGAGTCAACAGTCTGACTTTGAAGTCGCTCTGCTCGACTGCGCAGAGCTGCCACCAAACGGGCGTCCTGCCACCTGTTGATGATCCCACAGAAAACCTCATCAGCGCTCCCGTTTGCTCTGTTATTGATGCCAGGAGTCTCTGGCTTTGAGCCAGTCACTGCAGGCGAAACCACGACCCTCAACAACTCTGAGCAACAGTTAGTCATCTTTACAGGCTGATTTAAGTTCACACTGTGCCACAGTGAATAGTGTTACAGTAGGAATTAGAGGGTTTGTTTTATAGGAAACTTAATCTGTTTTAAGATTAAAACTGTTGAGGCTTATATTATTTTTTTTTTTTAAATGTTGATATTTAAATCATCTTGAAACTCAAAGCATTAGTCAGTCTACAGAAATTAAATCTGCAACTGTTTTTGATGAATAATTAAGTGTTTCATTGATTGATTTCATTATCTCAACTTCTCCCTCTCTTTCTCTATTTGTCTTCTCAATTAATTTACATTTTTATATCCTGCCTCTTATTCCAGAGATGCCCTTGACACATGCATATTTTTTTAAATTCTTTTTTAAAACATTTTCAATGGTTTGCCATCCATCTATGGGGACGTTCTCTAATATTAATTCCCTCGCCTTTAACCTTAATTGTAACCGTCCCTTATCTTTACCAAACCCCTTATTGTAACCCTAACCTCTAATCTTAAAGGAGGTGCAGCATATTATTGAGGGAAGATAGAGGAAAAAACATGCACACAACTCTTTTCTAGTGGAAGGAAACCTGACACACACACACACACACACACACACACCTACACACACACACACACACACACACACACATACTTGCAGCCCAAGGCCTTAAAGTAGTAAATATTGGGTCAAAGCAGCAAGGTGACAGCGCAATAGATAAATTCACCGGCAATCTGTGCCACACTTGAATGACCTACACACACATTCTACCTGACTCAAATAGACACACTCGCGACTGTACATCCTCTAAATAATGTGAATATATAAGTACATGCTTACTGCAGGTATGCTCTCTCAGATACACACAACGACAGGGAGCTAAAGAATAAGTAGTCATGGGTTTGGAAGGTTGTGCATAACAGGAAACACTGCTGCGGGGAAGATCAGCAGAGTATCAGAACTTGTATCAAACTTTCGTCATAAGCTACGAGCCTTAGCGATTCATGTATTTACTGCCGTGCTGTAAGTAACCCTCTGACATTCTGGTTGTTACGCCAAGGTGAGTGTGGCTCACTGAAAGCTCAAGACCGGCACCTGGAGCACACTCATGTCTCAGATCATCACTTTTGTCAATCTTTACGGCTGTGTTTTGAGAATTTACAGCTATAGGGCCCCAATTTTTCGCCGCCCAGCTCCAGCAGATTGAGTCAGCAATCTGTCTTTGATGCGTGGTGGACAGCAACACTTGGTTATCTGCAAGGACCAGGCTCTCCACTCCAAGAGACGGCGGCTTCTGAAAGAAAAGGGGCTTCAGATTGGTCTAGCTGCACTGCTAACTCATTTACATAAAGACATCGTTGTGGACGGCGATGGCCGCTTTCTTCTCTGAGTGAAGACCGCATGAAGAAGAATTTCTGAATGCACATCTGCTTTCAGACCACAAATAGTACAAAGAACTACATGCCACAAATCAATGAAATGCTTTGTTTTTCCTTCAATCTGCAAAATCAGAAAAAGTCTTGGAAGTTTTTGTGAGCTGAGGGTGAAGACGTGGTCAGTCACGCAACATTCAGGGCACATTTGTACTCAAGACGTGCTCATTAAGAATGTTAATCATTATCAGTCTGTTGTTTATGTTGCTGCTTAATAACTTCCCCAGACTGCTGCTCGCACATCTACCTCAGTAATTACTCGGGTTCAATTGTCTTCACTCTTAGAAAATGTGGATATAATCCCTTGACGCCAGATGTCGAGAAAAAAACCCAGCTTAGACGAATGCTAGGCTGAATATCGGGAGAGTAGCAGCATGCAAATCCATTTAGCTGCTCATAAGCATCTCATTTACGCTATCGGAGCCGCTCGCCCGCTCTCCTTTCAGCACATTCATCCTCATGGCCAGTGCAACACATGGTATTGGAAAGTCAAGTAGGTTTTTGATGTTTGCCGTTAATTAATTGAAATGGAGAATGTGCAGTCTCTAGTAGGTGTATTTCAGTCTTGAACCTGAGAGGCAGGGATGCACCAGAGTAGTGTGGAGAAGAATAAGAGTAAGATCTTGTTTTGATTTGGAGCGGAGCGGTCAACCACACGTCAAGACGTCTCTTGGGATGCTGGGCTACATTTGGTAGAGGGCAGTTTACATATACATACATAAGTGCAATTTGTAACCCTCTAAAGTGTTTTGCTCTCGTCAGCTCTGTTGCTCCCGCCCGGTCTCGTTCCCAAGTTGACCAACCAGGCACCCTGTATGAGACGCACCGGGCGTTAAACTAACTCCAATGTTAACCCATCCGCAGCAATGTTAGACGCTCTGAGCAACTGCTCGGCTCCAATAGGGAGGAGGTAGCGGTGGATGGAGAGGCCAAACAAACACAAGACTGATCACATATCATGTGATTGAAATGATTAAAGGGATTTATTGCTCAGTCCTAGTTTTGTTTGTAATAACAATAAACATGACATTTTGTGATACTAATTAATACTCTGTTGCAAGATTATTTCACAATAGAGGTTTAGCTCTCATGAAGTGAGATTATTATATTATTTTATTTAAATTATTTTTTATTATTATTTCAAAGTAGCCTACTTTTTGGTGAAGGGCCTCATCGGCTCTTTGAGTGGTTTTGTATAGATCCATGACCCCAAATACTTTTTGGTTACAGGTCAGAGCATTATTTATAATAAAGCTCAGGAACCTGTAGATTGCAGGACACACTGTGGTTTTGTACAAAATGAAACCATTCATACTCTCTCTGTAATGACGTCACTTCATGCTCGTGTCCTCAGATTAAAACAAGCTTGTAATTTGGCGTTATGTCGTAAGAAGGATTGCTGAACACCTTGCAGTTTGTTCTGCAGTTGTCTACTCATCTTTAAAAAGAACATAATACAGATTCAGTATACAGTAGATAGTAGATGGTGTAGAAAGGACAGGTGCACAGCACACTAGACAGAAATATCATAAAACATACTGGTATTATGTCTCTTAATTGCCTTTTTGTAAGTCACATTAGAAAGAAGTTTAATTTATTGCAAAACTCCCTTCTGGAAAATGACAAAATGTCGTTTTTTTATTGTTAAATTTGAGTTTTTGAAGAAACCTAAAACCACATTTGTCACAATGTCAGTACTGTATTCTGGTTGTTTTTTGGTTCGGGAGGACGTCATTCGTTGGGGCCTCATTTAACATGTTCTGGCCAATAACAGATTAGGAGTAAAAAAATGAAATATATTAGACCAGCCTCCTCTGAGATTGCAGCCATTTCAGATGACAATTCTATGATAATAATAGTTTTGTTAAGGTTTTATTGGTTATTAGTTAGACCAACTGTAATACATGTTCTTTGTTATTACCTGGATAAACTGTATATTGCTGATAGCCTCATTCCATCTGTTTTGGCCGATGTTTAAAACCATGAATTATTTTAATCTCTAACCATATAAACTCCCTCAGCCTTCATGTGGGGTTAATCATACAGTAAGAACATAACCTTCAGCTCGATAATCAGTACTTTGAATCTGAATTGTCGTGATGCTGGGGTACTGACATCATCGTCTCTAGCAGCAGGAGGCATGCTCCAGGTGCAGCTCATTGTGTTAATAAAGTACGGGCTGATTAAGGGTTGGCTCTCGCGTGCATGTAAATTGAGTTTTCGGCACTTTGATTGGATGGAAAGTCATGGGAAGGAGATTGGGTACATTTTTGGATGAACAAAAGTGCAGGACGTTTACTCCAAGTCCTGCGATTTGCTTCCTGTATTCCATGTGTTGCTAAGTTACTTAAACAGATGGTGAGAAATGGGGGAAAAAAGTGTCTTTTGCTTCAAATGTTGACTTTTATTCAAGACCACCATCTTTCCCTCCCCTTAAAGTGCTTTTAGTCTCCCTAACAGAACCATGAAAATGTTAATCATCCTTTTGTTGTGCGAAAAACAAATATCTATGTTGACAGTGAACAGCTTGGAGATGTAATTGCTTCCTTGTGTTTATTAAAAATGTAATCCAGGCAACGTCACATAGCCTTTCCAACAAAATGTATTTGCTTCTGCAAATAAGTTTAATGTGAAAAGATTTTTCATGAAACAGGGTTGAAATAATTCAGGATTTTGTATGTTTTGTATAAGAAAGAAGCTGAAAAATATATGAAATCACAAGAGACGGAGCGATAAGAGACGTGCCTTTAATGGAGTAGTCTTCGTCATTACTCTTTCTAAACGTTATATTCGGTATGTGTTGAGTTGCTGTCCCTGTATTGCTCCTGTTGCTTTCTCTTCTGCCTCCCTCTCTCTGTCATTACCTGCTTTAACTGCTCCATCTTATTACTATTCAAGGTGCGAAGCCTCCTCAAATTACGGTTCTGTTTGAATGCAATACAAAGAAAGACGGAATACATGTTGTGAATTGATGTTGAATACTCATGAGGTAGATGATGGGAGAAGGGGGAAGGAATTTCAGTGACGGAGAAAGAGAGAAACAGCATGAGTGCATGTTTTCCATTTTAAACTATCAACTCCACATTTCCATGAGGTCGGGAAAACATTTGACTTTGATACCGGGACCGCTTTGAAGGAATTTGAATTTTTTTCCGTCACATAATGTCAGCTCACGCGTGCAGATGAAAAGCTTGCCTCGGAGAGAACAAATGAATTTGGTTTAGTTCCTTTATCTGTGCAGCTGAGTTGGTAGTGGGGAACGATAGTGCCAGACAAAGCAAGCAAAAACACAATAGAAGTTCAATAATTCAATTAACCTTGCCACGGTCAGTGTCTCTATCTTTGGTAATATTGTAATTATCAAACTTAACCGGAGATTTTGAATGAGAAAGCGGACAACAGAAAGACAAGAGTCAACGAAGTAAAAGAATGAAATCAGTGAGGAAAGAGAGATTGGAGGAAGAGGAAAGGGTACAAATGAAGCATCGGGAGAGTGCGTGAAAGACAAAAAGGTATGAAAATGTTCCTCCAATAGTCGTGTCAGTGCTTCTTTTAAAGATCAATACACTTGCCCTTAACGGTCAGCTTCAGTAGTAACAGTGAGACTGTGAGAGAGAAAACGAGAGAGGCCGAGATGGAAAAACACTGTGAAATTCCTTCAGTAAACCATGAACAGTCAGCTTTCATATCTCCAGAATAAAAGCACTTTGTCTCCTATAGTCATACATTACTAATGACCTTATGAATAAATAATAACAGTGAAAAGTCAGTTCCCTTTGATCAATGGGAACAATCACATTTAGAGTTACCATTTTATTCAATTGTGTTGTCCCTCTCCATTTTGTATTCTGTTCTCCGTGTCCCTCATTCTTGCTCTATTCAATCTGTCAGCTCCATTGAGTTTAATTGAACCTTATTCAATTCACTTCAAACACGCTACCTTGGCCTGAGTCATTCTGTTTGCCACTGGGTACGATCTCTCGTGGAAATTAAGGCTCGATATACGTCACAAAGGAAGTGCGTCAACCATTGTGCAGGACAGCGTTCACCAGGTAGCTTTCCCCTGCACACAGATGTTGACTTTTAGACTAATACATACAATGTCCAGCTGGGGAATCTTTTTCCACCAATTTATGGATGAAAGAAACTAATCTGCAATGCGTTCTCCATTCACTTCAGTGAGGACTCGGGTGAGTTGTGTCCGCTTGATCCCACCTTGTTCAGACTGATTGAACTCTGACCTGTAAAATCACGATGCCTCTACAATGCCCTGCAAGCGCATTGGCCTCTCCTTTAGAAAATGTGACTTGTTCATATCCTTGTTTGTAGAACTGCACAGCGAAATGATACGAGCTAATTATTGTCTGCTTTGCTATAACAGTGATAGAGGTTAATGGCAATAAAGTGACTGATAATAAATAAACTGATCACACTACACCATTAGATTCCAATCAGCCACACCCACAGAGAGGTGGTTTAATCAGGCAATAAGTGAAAAATGAGGGTATTGCACCAATCAGTGTGTACTGCAACTGTCAAAATTGACGTTTGAATATTCCTTCCAAAAAACACAGAGGTTCGAACTATTCAAATATCTATTTCTGGGCGTCACACGACACCGTGTCCTAAGCAGCACTGCGCGGTGTCATATCCGAATATGAAATGTGTGTTTTTCTTGTTTAAAAAGTAGAAATGTCAGAAGACAGCAAGTACAACCCACCCATCTGTGAAGTGGTGACATATCCAGTCTGATCTTGAGCTCATAGCTGATTTGTTTTCGTGACTTAACGCTTGCTATTAGGACATGCTGTCTCTGCAGCGAAGCTCTCTTCCGTCATCACGGTTGTTGTCGAATTATTCCTCGTTCAGCTTGACCGAACGTTACATTTCATTTTCAAATAATGAAAGTGACTTTTACAAAAAGACAGAGCTCGAGAGCCTAACGTGTCCTCTGGGCTTGAATATTTCCGGGCCATAACAGGAATATTAGGAAAATAAACTGGAAATGTGGTAAAAAGAAGGAACAGCATATACAGTACACTGGTATGCATTTTCATTGCTGTCCCCATAGCTGTGTTGTGTTGTCTCTGATGGCCACTGTAAAACAATAACTGACAAAAGTGATGAACACTGATGAGGCTAATTGATAAATAAAAGGCTTCCCTGGGGTGAAATGACTAAGAGCAGCATCACTCACCTGTCAGCTGCACCTTGTATTTACCTGTTGGTGTATCTGCAGTTTATGAGTAATATACAATACTCCACAGTGTGTGCATTTTATATCAGGCAGGGTTTCTCATTTAATGTCCCCATGTATGCTGTAAATGGCTCTCTGTGTTTTATTTGTCCCCGACCTCAGCCTCCCAGCCAGTGTTTGAGTCTCCCTTCAGACAAAACCTCTGCCAGCGTCAACAGACCTGTGACCAGTAACGACCTGCTTTATGCACCGTGCTAGCCATCACACACACACACACACACTCCCTACATTACAGCTGATTCTCTGTGTGTGTGTGTGTGTGTGTGTGTGTGTGTGTGTGTTAGAGAGACAAAGAGAGTTGTGCAGGAGCAGTTCATTTGGTATGTTGAGACAATGTGTGTATAAAATATATTGGTGCCTTGGACAGGGTGATGCAGTTAGATACAAATTATAGTTATGGCTGTTTGTGTGCACGTGTGTGTGTGTGTGTGTGTGTGTGTGTGTGTATTAGTTGGTACAAGTCAGTTACAGACAGTATTTATAGTTATGGGACAATGTGAACGAAGGACACAAAGCATGGACACGCAAACACACATAAACAAAGTTAACTATACATTAAACTACCCTCACACATTGCACACACTCTCGCGCTCACACACACTTAAATACACACACAACAGAATATTTTGAAGTTGACAGTAAGCTATCTACTGTGGCCATGTAATGCTAATCAATACCATCTATATTGGACACATACATCATTGGCAATGAGCTGCACACTGTGTGTTTGTCTGTGTACATGTGTCGTTGTAATGGACAATAGGCAGTGTGTATCTGTGTGTGTCTGTGTGTGTGTGTGTGTGTGTGTGTGTGTTTGAGGGGCCCTGTGAATGTTTGTTTAGTGTGTGGTAAATTTGTATGACAGAGCTCATTATTTATTTTTTAATTAGAGCTGCAACTAACACATTATCTTCATTATCGATTCACCAGCCGTTTAATTCATACATTCATTGTTTAATCCATAAAATGTCAGGAAATAGTATGTATGTCACAAGTTCCAAATTCCAAGAGCCCAAGGTGACATCTTTAAACCCCCAAAGTGTCACCTTATTTTAACAGAATGGATTAATAATGGACTAAACCGGTTAATATTGCCACTTCAGAAGCTGGAACGTGTGAATTTTAAAAACATTTTTTGTGAAACAAGTAATTGATTAATTGTTTCAGCTAAATTTAAGATTCAGGAATTAATTTGTATTTAATAAAGTTAAATTGGGGTTGAAAATCCAATCTAAAAAAATGCCATTTTTTACATCCACTCTCTAGTTCCACCATGTATTGATCTGCTCTGAGGGGATCTATCTGATCTATGATATCTATCTGATCTATGACATCATCTTTGCAGTTTTTCCTCACTTTCTGTCACCTAAATCAGATTCTGAGCGTTCCCTCCGGGCATGAAACACATCTTTTGTGTGTATAGAATCTGTGTTAAACTCAGTTCAAACCGCTACGCTATTACATATTCATATATGAATTGATCAATAAATTGGGTTGTGTCATTATTTGTGTGTCTGTCTGTTGCCCAGAATGCTCGAACGAATGATAAACAACATCATTTGTTTGTGTGCATTTTTGTAGCGGATACAGGTTTGCATGCTTGTTTTATGCGTACGCCTGTTCATTGTTTAGCCATAAGTCATTAAGCTACAAAACACTGACTGTCTTTTTTTATTTGTTTATGTGGTTTGCATCGAAAGGTTGGGCAATAGCAGATAAAACAAATATTTGTGTACATTTCACTTTTAGAATTATTGGCACTTAGCTTCCACTGTCATGCAGCTTGACTACCAAGGAGCACAGCAGTAGAATAAGCTTCAAATCCTAAATCATCATTAGCAACAACCAACAGGCCACGGCTCAGTGCCCTGAAAATCCTCCTCTGACCCTCAAATGGTCCTCGGAGGGATGAGCTGGGAATAAAAGGAAACAAAACAGAATGAGCAGAGAGACGGAGGGTAACTTTCACCTCTGAGAGTTATTTGTCTCAGAAAAAAACAAGCCCATTCGATCTTTTTACCATTTGCTGAACCATTTTGCCAAGCAAGACGAACAACAACAATGAATAGCGCCATTCTTCACAGATGCAGAGGCAGATAAATAGAATATACGGTAATGCAATGCCTTACAAGACGCCCCGGCTCGGAAAGTGGGCTGGCAGCCAGACCGTTGCTGCTCCTGGACCAATGGAGGGGAGGGAATGAGAAATGCTCCACAATCCCTCAATGGTTATATTCAAAGGTTCCCATCGAGTGTGGTGTTGCCATGTAGCAGTATTTACTTTCTCTTTGTGATCACACAAGCAGACTATTTTAAAGATATATTTAAGAAGAGGGAGGGCCCTTGTCTCCCATCAATGCGCCAAGGTTGACTTTGAAAAACCCTTTTTCACTGCTGTTCATGGCTCCGTTACCTGCAATAACACAACAACAACAAAGTGCTTTAACACAATAGCACAATGTCTGCATAGTATTACTAAAACTTCTAGAGTTGATCTGCTATTTAAGTTGCAGATTTCTTTACTTTGACTAACAGCTGATATTGGACCTCATGCAAGACCATTTTTTAAATATTCTTTGCTAGTTTTGCTCGTTCCAATTCAAATCAAAAAAACTCTTAACTGCACAAACATTTTAATTGCTCATTTCAACCGAATGCCACCTGTTTCATGGGATTTGATCATTTACATAATCAATGCACCACGTTGCTATAATGAGCTATCTGTTTTGTTTTAGTTTTATTCACAAAAGAGTAAAAATAAGAAGAACTGCGGCGGTTCAAGCCCCACTGTCAGTCAGACAGTAGTGCAGACTCAAAATGAATAAATATTAAAATAGCCGTTATACGCCAAAAAAGTCTTCAAAAGGCAAAGTGGACCATCAAGGGAGGGTTGTCAAGGACCCATTGTCTCCCATGTTTACTGAGTGATTCAGTGTACCGTGGCCCCCTTTAAACCACACTGACGTATAAAAAGAGGGAAACTGTTCAGTTTGACCACAAATCTTGAAAGAAATGATGCTTTGGGCTGCATGTTGTAAACGGTGTCAGGCTGTAAAATGAAAAACTAAATGGAAGAGGTGGAGTTGGGTTTTCTATTGGAATGTGGATTACATGAGTAATATTTCCAAATCTATCTGTCTCGCCTCCACAACAGGGATAATAAATTCAATATTCCAGCCAGATGCACACGACTGCCATTATTCCCTATACCTGCCTGAGAGTGTGTGTGTGTGTGTGTGTGTGTGTGTGTGTGTGTGTTAGTGCATACAGTATGTGTGAGTTGCTCACTAACTGCTGTTTCTGATTGCAGGGCCCTTGCAGTATTTGAACCACATGTGTTACATGCCTGCTGTTCTAGTTTTACATTGATATAATGTGTGTCCGTGTGTGAGCGCACAACCCTGCTCCCGCTATGGAGTGTTATAGCAATAAAATCATCACACAACCTCATTGTTTCTGACGTTTAACCAGAAAGTCTGGAAAAGGAGAGGAGAGGAGAAAACATCCTGAGGGAAACATTCTCCTGTGGTTAAGGGTTTTGAGTCCCAGCGATTTATCCTGGATGTGATGGCAGGTTTATTTTCATACTAATTTCCAAGCATCACCGTGTGAATCAGATAGCTCGGTCTGCGGACCGTACTCAGGCAACTTGCTTCCAGCAGGGATGGGAGGCTGGAAATTGGGGCAGTATATTCTTGTGTCAAGAGATGATTTGTTGCGGTTAAAGCTCCGGATTTTATTGTGGACGATACAAGCTTGCGTTGTCAAAAGTGCTTACAGTCGATGGTAGAACTGGACACAGAGGAGAACCTATCAGATTTCATCTCCTACAGGGGGGCAGTAAATTCATGAACGCACTAGTTGGCCAACACCTCGCAGTCTTCCAAATATCAATCTGATAAATGGAATAACACTGAGCTAATAGGAAACAATTCACCCTAAAACTATTTGCAACAAAAACATTTGCAAATTATTTTCCATCTGGGCCAACTTCCTTGGTGGATGCTATTTTTCCGAATTGTTGTAGCTTATTGGTCGAATACATTTTATTGTATTTATTTTCTAATTCAAGATGAACAGATGGCATATTTAACAATGTAAATAAATGTGCATGGGGAGGAAAAACATTGTTTTCCATAAACAACTTTAAATGATACAACAATGAGACTTTAACAAAATGATGAAAAGAGCATTGTTAAGAATGTTTATACCTTATCTTGTTGAAGATTGACCAGAGGAAACATGCGCAGTAATATCCAAGACTTTCTATGATTATATGCTCTACATATTTCATATATTGTTTATTTTATTTAAGACTTTCTCACTGACAAACAATTGAATTTCTCCTCCCATGGTTGCCTGGATGGTCCATAATGCATTGCAGCTTCAAGACACGTTGCATATTTACTGAAGAGCGTGACTCACTTTTTCTTGATAGGAACAAATCTCACTCTCCTGCCTTCACCACTGTTCTCTCCACCTACACACAAGTTCATTTCTGATCCGAAGGGATTGGCTAAAGCCATTCTGGGGAATGCAGGAAGGCATTAACTGGCGTAGGAGACAGGTTGAGAGGGAGTGGGTAAAACAAACGAGTAAATTGCAACACTTAATCACAAAATAACTGCTGGATGCACTGAGCACTGCAGATTGATGGGATCTAAGAGCGAGAGAGTACTTGAGGGTGGAATTTTCCTTTAATTGTATAGTCGGCGTCCACTGACTCACAGCTCTGACACGGTAACAGTGGGTAATACAAGGGGCCTGCTGTCCAGCTGTCTGTGTTATGTATCTGTGTGTGGGAGGGCAGTGGCGGTAGTGGCAGCGCAGACTGGAAACTAACTGTACCTCTGAAAAATCAACAAGCTGTGACCAAGTCGCAGCAGAAGATTTGGGGTGGCAATATTAACTATGCCGGTGCGAGACAGAAACAGTACTGAGATGAATCATTTCCATTTTGCTTCATAAAATCTTTCATGTGAACCAGCAGAAAAGTTTGGAAAGTTACCCTCCGTGTATAATCCATCACAGATTACTGATTGCCTGCTTTAAACGGTAATCAGTCACAGAATTCACAGGGTAACTTTGAATATATTTTCCATTACAATCTACTGTATATGCCTCCCCAACATGCAGAACATCCCTCAGAGACAACATTTATTCAGATCTATACATTTTAATAGGGCCGAGATATGCAGGAAGGAAGTACCGTGTACGCTCTCTGTCATTTGTTCTTGTAGCCTCAGAACTGTTTCTCGTACTGTTTTCACGCTACATTGTACATTCTTTCAGCTCTGCTTGTTTACTGTTATCTGGTCAGCCGTTATATGAGTTGTCGTTAAAACAGCACATTGTTAAATGTGGGCTGCAGTGGTTAGGGTGTGATATGGGCAGTGGTGAGAAGATGTCCAGACCCGGGAAAAAAACGTCTCTATAAGTCGTCTGTGCATGGCAGCTTATTACCGCCCATATTAACTCTAGTGGCTGTAGTAATTATGACTGAAGCAAAGGTGTAGCATTTTAAAGAGTGACGATGTACGTTTAGGGAGAAGGTCGGGGTGGATGAATGGGTCGAATGAGACCAGTGTTCGTGTCCCGTGTGAAACCAAAAGTCGAACATTTGTACGTTCGTACGTTACGACTTCAGTATGTTTATAACTAGTACGCAAGCACGTCACATACTGCTTGAAAAGCTACTAAGTAGCCTACTTACACCCAAACTATCATCTTTCCAAAACATAACTTGTGCTGGGCAATAACTCTTCTTTCAATGGAATTATATTAGGATGTAATATTACATCGAGATAATGTGATAAATAATGACTATTGTCGAAATTGATAATAACGTGAACGTACTAACTACAACATCTCTGATGTGAAAGATCTTGAGGGAACCTCATTTGAAGATTGCGATTTTGTTTTTACATCTTACCACTCGGTTCAATGCCATGAACAAACTGGACTCCAACTGGTAACCTTTCAGTCACTCGCTTCTCTAACCTTTAAGCTTCATTACCCAGAATGCAATAGTTCATACAGGAGAATAAGGTCCACTTTGTATCCAACTGTTGGTTAAATTGTGAGCAGTGTTTTCCAACAGCATTCATTAATTCAGCTTTATAGTTCAACACCTGCCTGCACCCAAGAATTCTGCCAATGGTAATATCCCAGGGTAGTTAAATCAAACTATTGTCCTAATCTAATTAATCTGTATTTATGTGAACGCATGTAAACGTAGTACATATTTAACTGGAAATACGTATTTATTTTGTATCCATTTTCTAAGTACTTTTGTTTTGTCAAGTATTTAATTCACACAGGAGTACACAACAGAACTAACAGACAAAAATGCCATATCGTGATACGCAACGTTTTTTTGATTTTAGATTTAGGCTCCATCATTATCACTCTCCTCTCGTTTTTTTATGCTGGTTTGCTGCTATGTTGGACACGGTTTCAGCTCTCATTGCTTACTCTTTGCCAGCTCTGGCTGCTAGGCGATGCAGCAAAAAATAAACAATGAGAACCATCAGACTTTATCAGTGTCACTTCAACACAGCATCATGTTTTATCTTCAAAGGTCAAATGTATTTTACTGGATATTAGAGGCTTTCTCTGCTGTTTCAATTCAAATCATTTGTTTGTCCAAATGATCAAAGACGTCACTCCCGATACCTGCAGAGCTACACATATTTCTGTATGCTCATCAAGAGGTAATGCAATTTGCGAGGTTTTTCATTCCCTGTTATGTGACAGCAGGAATATAATGCGGGGTCTTTTCTGAGCCATCTTTTATCAAGCTTTTACTGAATACCTGACGGCTTCCTTTCTGGATTCCTGAATATAAAGACTTATTTGCTGCTGCGTTTGTGTATTCCATAACTAAAAGCTTCAGTCAAAAATGTTAATACATTTCATTACTATAAACCTTTCATTATTGTCGACAAAAGCGGTTGAGTGTCAACTAATGGCTTTGCCACGTGTGTGTGCAGTGTGTGTGCAGTGTGTGTGCGTTCTACATGAGTAATATTGTAGTATAGATGAATTATTGGCAGCAATCCATGACTATGCACTGCTGTGCCACAAGGGTCTTTAATATGTGTGTGTTTTTGTGTGAACCTGTGTGTGTGTGTGTGTGTGTGTGTGTGTGTGTGTGTGTGTGTGTGTGTGTGTGTGTGTGTGTGTGTGTGTGTGTGAAAAAACCCATAGCTTTTATAAACTGGCTGGCAGACAAAAAAAACAACCCTGAAGGTAAAGGAGACAAATCTAATCACATAACACAAGGGGGAAAGCGATCACACACACACACACACACTCACTCAGAGTACACAGGCAGTCTTTCTTCTTCCCCCTCTTTTACACATACATGCATACTCACAGACCTGGATATATGACAACTGTGGAAAGTCTGGGAACTGGCGAGCTTTTCAAGAAAGTGTCTGTTCAGCGGACCGTTACCATAGTTCAGCAGGGTTTGGCCACAGCTCCTGTCCCTTTCCTTTGCTAAATGCACCAAGATAAATAAACACGCCTATGTATTTCAAAGTCATGTATTACAGCGAAATGTAATTTATAGTTCAGGCCAAGCTGTCTTGGTTAAATGTAATGAAAAGCAACATGTTTATAATGCACCCGCACTCTGGTCAGTACAGTTAGTTCTACAACAGAGAAGAGAAACTCTGTAAGTGTAACAAACAGTCCTTTTAAAATTGATGCCCATGTGTCTTTGAAACTGGCTGCGCAATGGTGAAATGATTTAGTTTTGGATTTATGGGGCTTTGAGACATGAAACAAACTCTGTGAAACAAACTACCTTGACAATTTGATACAAAAGAGGAGCCACAACAAACACACAGATACACAAACATGAAAAGTGAGGAAAAAGGCTCAACACAGCATAACTGAGTAACACTGTGCATCACAACACGCAGATAGGTTTAAGAAATCAATAAGTTGAAGCTGAAGTCAGGGATGTGTCAGAAACATATGGTAAAGTTTTAGATTTTGTAAGACTGAAGTAGAAAAAAAATGTATCTTTCTCCATTTTTCTGTCTCTCTGATCACATATTTTCGATCATTACACGCCACTGATGAGGACCAGCTTGCACAAATATGATGATAAGCCCAACATGACGTCTTGCACATTTTTTCATACCGAGGTAATTAGAAAAAGAGAAAACCCCCACACACAAATACATAACCGTAACCATAACAAGGGTATCAGAACGGAATCTGTCGACTCAAAACACCATTTGGGTTGACAGAGGACAGGGAGAAATATACAGATCGCAAGAATATAAAATGGTATAAATGCAACGCATCAAGCAAAGTCACGATAATGACACAGGGAAGAAAAAATAAGAAAAAGTGTGAGTGAGTGAGAGAAAGAACAAGACAAGATGGCGCATGAGATGATATCCAAAGAGTCGTAATTACCCGAAACAGCAACGAAACTACAATGATGGGTCAAAGAGATAAGAGAGGAGGAAAAAGTGCAGAAGAGGAGAAGCACTGCGGGTGAGAGAAATACACAGAGAACCTTGAAGAGAGAGAGAATCATAGTTTCCATTTTGCATCACATGAAAACAGTCTATTCATTAGAGCATCAAAACTAACACGCAATGTTATGACCACTTCAAAGAGTGGTATGAATATAAACAGACATACAGAGAGAGAGAGAGAGAGAGAGAGAGAGAGAGAGAGGGAGGGGAATAACAAAGATGGTCTCTGTCTCTGCACTCAAAGCAGCAGCGTGTATGTTCAGTATTTATATATGGCTCTGCTTATTTGTATACATACTGTAGAGTGGTCAAGGACATATTCAGGTTCGAGGAGGCCACTGCAGCCGCTCTCACTATCAATCTATGTATGGTATGTATGAGAATGATAACACAATGTATTGCAGATGGTGTATTCTGCCTTTATTCAATAAACATCTGAAATCGTTAGTGTGTCTGTATTCAAGAAGAGCTCTGAATCTGAGACAGACCGTTTTAAACAGTTCCCATGATGTAAACTATAGGGCCTTTTTAAAAGTTCTCTGTAATCTCCAGAGTGAGGCATTTACGTGGCCCTGACCTCCACTGTTAGGGAGCCGCTTCTCCGGGCACTTATTTCACACGCTAACAGTTATTAACTCAACTGACACACACGTTTTAGATTTGTAACATTCAGAGCTCGTGCCCACTGGCCTCTTAGCGCCAGTGGCCTCGCCTTCAGTCCTGCCCAGGCCGACACCCCCGTGGTTAGATGTCCAGGAGCAATGTTCCCATTGATCTGCTCAGTAATCCTTGCCGCTAGGTCGGCCGGGCGGCTGGGAGAAGGGAACTTTGTCAACTTTGCTTCCTTCCTTTTTCTCTTTCTCTACTTCACTTGGTCCGGTTCTCTATCCTTCCTCTGCCTCTGGGCCCATCCTGCCCCACCGACATGTGATTAACCCCAAGAATGGAAAAGCTGCCCCTGCTGCCCCCCTTACACGTTTGTGTAAGAGTACATGGCCTTGGGATATTTTGATGTGCAGATTGTCTAAACAGACATTTTCATGTAAACGAAGGTGTATGGGCTGCATTTATCAGTTTATTTATCGACCAAGCGCTCGCAGCTGTGCACTGATTTGACACACACACACACACACACTGGGATTTTGGGAGATTGGCCCACCGACTAACTTGCATGCTAAGTGATGAGAAAATGAGATTCTTTCATCAGATGAAAAAGAAATCAATCATCATACAAAATCAACTGTCCACACATCCTCGATGGTAATTACTTCACCAACTTGGGCACCGCGTAGGCGCGTCACACTACTGTATCAGATGCTTTGGCAAGAAAACAAAGAAATACCATGAAAGCTGCCTGCATGCTGAGTCGGGAGCATCGACGCTGTGTGGGCGTCTCGTTCTAGCAAAACAATTTCACAAACGGCATGCTGAATAATTTTCAATGTGATCGAAAGAGTTATTTTGAATTATGTAACTTGACAGTCTTGTGTATTTTTTTAATTTTTTTTTTTATCGATACAAATCAGAAATAACAGAACAATAACTTAACAACATTTCCTCAAAGGAAATGAACTTCACGGTGGGTGTTTATTGACATAAATGCTTTTATCGCTGAGGCTGCAGGATTTGAGTTCAACTTGCATTCATTTTCCTCTTTGGTCGCCTCAGAGCAGCGCTACGAACTGTAAACACACCTGGTGAGTGTGAGTCTAGTATTCACTCTATATTTAGCTATTTCTTGGTCTCCGGTAAGTTACTTAATGGTTTATTATGCCTAGTTACATGACTTTAGCCCTGATTTTCCGATCACTGTTTATTTTTGTGTTATGTGTGAACTGTCCAAAGATGCTTGTCGTAACAGGACACAGTGACTGATCTACGCAGGGGGAAGACGTGTGGAAACAGGCTACTATGTGAACACGTGTGACAACGATCAACAAACATGATCGTCAGCTTGTCACTTCTCGCGTAGTTTTTGTGACAAAACGTAGTTTGGAGACCTCATCCCATCAGCTTCATTATGACATCATGTATGAACAAATTCAGCAATCACAGCGATTCTGCTGGAAATTCAAAACTGTTAACACTGCAGACGAGCTCTTACAGTCCAAATGTAACATAAAACACAGTTTACACCAGTGAAGACAAAAAAAACTCAAGATGTGCATTCCTCAAAATGCCCAGAGATCAGATTGGATGTATTGTAAATACTGGTGAAAGTACACAAACACAGACAATAGCTCTTTATTTCATTCACTCTTGCTTTTGCTCTCTCTCTCTCACACACACACACACACACACACACACACACACACACACACACACACACACACACACACATGCAGATGCAGATGCCCACCGCAACCAGAAAAGAAATGCCCAACAACAAACAAAAAGAAAACACACAAATCCACTTAAACCGAAATTAAACATCTTATCATGCCTTACGCTCATTTCACTCCGGCACCCACGTAAACATAAATGTATTCAGAAATATTTTCCCTCTGTTAAACGTTGTAACGATTATCGGATTAAAGTATTGTTTCATCTTTTGTTTTGGTGGATCTGGACTCCCGATTTACAAATCTAAACAGCTCGGATACAAGGATGCTTTGAAGTCTGATGACTGTTTCACTTTGGTTGTCCTCCTCCTCCTCTTCCCCTTTCCAGTTTCTCCTTGATTCTGTCTCTTTGCTTTGTCTTTTTATCCGTCTCGGTGTTGGTTCTGTGTCTTGAGGTGAGGTAAGCTTTGCTTTTTGGTCGAGACGTCTCCACCCAACATGCTGCTGCTGTTTCTTGTAGACAGCTGGCATCCAGAAAAGTTGTTTTCAGTATTGATTTCTGAAAGGATAGTCTGCTTTCAGTGGTCCGCGTTTGGCGGGTCAGAGGTCAGGATGGACGTTTCAGCCGGGAGATTCTTGATAAATATTTCTTTCTCCTTTTCCCTTCCCTCTCCACTTCCTCTGCATGGTTCTCTGCCTTCGTTGTTTTCCTCTCACATATGTTGCGGTAGTAACACTAATTGACCATACTTAAACATCCCATAACCTAATCCTCGTTTCTATGACGACATAATTCAATTCCACAGTCAGATTACTTAACAAATTCCTCCGAGAAAGAGGTATACACGCTCATAAACACCGCGTTGCACACACACACACATCTGCTTAGTCACTTTTCCAGTTGGCATCTTTCTTCAATTGAAGTAAATAATAAGGAACACCAACGTAGAATCAACGTGTGTTTGTGTGGGTGTGTGTGTGTGTGTGTGTGTGTGTGTGTGTGTGTGTGTGGAACACCAGCGTTCATGGTTGATAGAGAAATGATGGAACTATTAAATTCATTAAAAGACAGATTCAGCAATCGTGCTTTACTGGGATACAGATACAAACATACATACAGTCAGTACATATACACACACACACACACACATACTGACCTGTCCTTGTTTTGTTAAGAATTCCAGAGAGGAAATACATTCATAATAGGGTATTTTCCATCTGAAATGGCCCAGTTCCCTCCATGGAGTTATTAGTCTTTCATTTTATTATGTGTGAAGGATCAACTGTAAAGTTGACTCATCAATGTGTGCGGTCTGTGACTCCTCTTGTGTGTTGAAGATGACATGTATAACATGGTAGGTCTCCCAACAACAGGAGCATTAAACCTCAGTTTTTAAGCCGACGTGTCGGAGATTTCTTTTAACGTGCTCCAAAAAGATGCATATTTGAACACCCACCACGACAACTGGGTGAATCCGTCGGCTGACGAAGATCATGTGTTATGATCAAAAGTTCCAGAACAGCTACTGAATTCAAAGATGTATACAATTCCTAATTTGTTAGACATTAAAAAGTATGTGGTTTGTTTGACTGACTCTAGAGTCACCACACTTCAAAATTGTATTTTACTGTTTTTTAAATTCGCTAGGCTAGCAGGTGTTTCTGTTGGAACTACATTGCATTCATCTTTGTGCCTTTGTCCTGTCCAGATATTCAAAAAAATGACCATGACACTGTGTGGAAGACAATATATAGGTTGTTGTAAAAACTTTCAGCCACCACATCTTCAATGTCAAGTGAACAATTATGTTCGTATACGTAGCTCGCCGCTCGCCACTTCTTCTGACAGAAACGACGAACATGAACATGAACATGATAACTCAGACTCAATAATGACACAGAAGTGAAATGGCAACTCAAATATAATTAGTTTGCCGGTTAGCAGTCACAGGTGGTAATGTACAAAGTTTAATCACATCAGCAGAGTCTAACATGGCCACATCAAAAACACCACACAAAGCTCTGTCAGTAGCATACCAAGCTAAGAGGATTAATTGATTAAATCAGACCTCTGGTCTCATCCTACAGCTGCCTTTTCTCCTCCACACCGGCTACCAGCTTTGTCTGAAGTGGACGACACAACTTCCTGTACTTACTCAACTCTCGTTGAAAAAGGCCCATTTAAATGGAATGCAGCAAAAGCAGAAGCTCAAAGCTTGGATCCATTTTTCTAATTCAGCTTTAAAAGTTCAGGCCCTGAAGTAGCAATAATGGTAGACTTTAGTAATGATTCATGAAGTAGTAATGATTCATTTCATACTCCCCAACACACACAGGCATTGTGTTTAGCCCTTATAAACCCCCCAGCACATGCACAAAAGGGTTCATTCCCACCAGAAACAGATTACAGAAAAGCATAATTAATGGGGCTCTTTGCCGCACCTTTAAATGCAGACACACACACACACACACACACACACACACACACACACACACACACACACACACACACACACACACACACACACACACACACACACACTCACGCAGATATTAGTACATGCTGTTTGCTCTCTCTATGAGCACAGTGCCTGTCGCTGGTTATCATTCATGTCTACATTTCCTGTCTGTAATTTGAAAGAGGGGCGTACTGCTGAAAGCCTGCTTGGAGCCCAGTGACCTGAAACTTGCTAAATGACAGACAGAGAGTGGAGCCGCTGAACATAATGACACAGAGACGTGAGATAAGCCATCCCTGTTACGAAGAATATCTGAATGCTAATCAGCGCCAGCGATCCCTATGTTTACCCAGGGGCTGTTTGCTGAGGGTCCAACCTCTTCATAAGCAATGTGATGCTTCACATTCACACAGATCAGTGACTTCTGTTATTTTATAACTCATTACCCAGCTGCTCCACTAGAGGAGCTCAAACTCCTTTTCTAACCCAAACTGGAGCTCTATGTTTTTCTGTTTTTTTTTAGTTTCTTGTAGTGCATTGTTTTGTCTTTACTCCTGACGTATGAGTCAATGTCAGCCGCTGTCATCGGTCGTTGTAGTCAGGGACTGCTTTGATGAATGCACCGGACTCAACTGGAAATATCAAGACCCACATAGTTTTCTTAGGAGAGAAAGGGGAGAGTAATTATTGGACTTGATCAAGTGACTAGAACATGTCTCTGAGGTGATGGTAATGAAAGTCTGTTCAACTCTGTACGTAAAGGCAGTTGGCATTAACAAATGTAACCATTTATCCGTCAGGTTTTACATATGTCTGCCCCTTAAGAGGCCAATTCAGCCTTCATTTATAGAAAAGGTGTCTTCTTACTTGATGTCAAAATATTGTTTTCAGTTCCATTGCACACAATCATGTGTTGCAAAGATAAATGATATTAGTAAACAATGTAAATGCTTTAAACTCTTTCAATCCCTGAGAAAACTACAACGCTAAATGCTGACCTATGTTCACCAGCTAGTCGCTAACTTTGCCCGTCTGCCGTCTGTTGCTAAGTAGTTCCTGCACCGTGGGATTATCAGAGCTTTTAGACTATTAGTGAAAATAGAAAGTAAAACCAAAACAATGAGCTGCTAATACTGCTAATACATGCCATGGAGCTAAGGCGAACTGCAGATTGTTTGTGGTAATTCTCACTGGGTTCATGACTGCGAGCGACCCTTACATTTGACCCAGTGTTAATACAAAAGTGTTGATAAGAGCAGCTTTACATTTCTCTCTAATAAACTTGTAAAATGTTCTGCCCTTGCAAACTATCCAAAATAGCTCTTCACTGTGTCCTGCTGTACCTTTGCTGCTGTCAAATCGAGACAAATCTCAGCTGAGCTATTAATACAAAATATGATATTATAAAGTTCTGCCAGCCGACAGCAACACTTTACTCATAAGCATAGATTACTCATTGATGCGTCGCCCTGCCCAGACTATCCCAGCCGCTGTGGGGTTTTGACTGATTGACCTTTCACAGGCCTCATCAACGTAAACACCGGTTCCTTCAGTCTAATAGGACCGAGAGGCTCGCTAATGTCCCTTAATAGGACTAATATGCAAATGATCTCGTAATCACACTTCACACACTTTGACGGCTGGTAGGTTCTGTAGAATCTCTGTAGAACGTCGGAAGTCTAATTAATTCTGTGCCCAAACCTCATTTGCATATTTTCGGAGCAAAAACTATTTGCATATTTTCCAGGCACCTAGCCCGAGTCCTGATGGTGAGGGTTATGAGGAAGATGCAGGCTTGCATATTTCTTTACAATCATGACACACGCTTATTCATATTCACACACACACACACACACACACACACACACACACACACACACACACACACACACACACACACACACACACACACACAGACACAGCAGTCTCACAGCTTCTCATACTGTATGTAAACGCAACACATACATGCATCTGTCTTCCTGTCTGTCTGAGCATGTATGCATTAGTGATTTTCTGATCAAATGTTGCCTTGGATCATGTATATTCATGATCAATCAGCACTGAGTGCAGTTAAGCATAGCCTATCAGATTCTACCCAAACACTCCTCAATTTGCATATTTTAATTGCTGCTGCAACAAGTGTGTTACTGACGCATCACCTACACCCCCCCCCCCCCCCCCCTCACACACACACACACACACACACACACACACACATACACACACAGGTTGTATGATAGAGCTGCTTCTCAGCTAAATTTAGACTTTTAGGATCTGTTGCTTTCCTTCTCTAATCCTCTCTCTATAACTACATTTTGCTTTGGCGAGTTATATCAGTAATTATTATGGCCACCTCCCCAATAGTCTGCTTGGAATTTAATTTAGGTATCGTCGTGTGTATGTGTGTGTGTCTCTCTCTTCCCGCTGGTTAAGCCGTCTCAAAAGCAGGTGCAGTTTGTCTGAATGACTTCTCTGTTTTATAAGTAGCTAACTGCTTTAACCTGCCAAGTTACGTGTGTGTGTGTGTGTGTGTGTGTGTGTGTGTGTGTGTGTATAATGTGGGTGACGTCAGTCATCATGTCTGAAAGCTCCCTTCCTGAAAACACACCTGAGAAAACACACGCTGCCATGCACATGTGTCGGCCCACTCACAGTCCCTCACAGACGTATCCATGCATTTTCTCTGACACAGATGCATGTGTACAAGCAAATAGCATGCAAACACTTTCTTTTGAAAGCACAACACACACGTCGTGTCGCTGACAGATGAAAACATGACGTCCCCAAAAAGTCAACATTTCAGTCTGCGACCTGTTCTGATTGATCTGACTGTTGGTGAAACTACACCGTTTAGAGAATTCAGTTTTGAAAGAGTGCATGAGTCCTTCAGAGTACTCATAAAGAAACCTATAAAACTTTATTTTTAAATGTATAAAACACTATAATAACAACAGATGAAGTAAGACAAAGTTTGCATGCTATGAAATACAGTATTGTGTCTGTTTTAGAAGTAATTTAATGAACCTTCAAATTAAAATACCAATGAAATTTATTGCAGACAAAATGTATTTGTTTTGGTTTGACAGGTTTTCAGAAATTCACTTGCAGATGTATATACATGCCTTACTTTGTTATATTTATAGAAGAAGAATTCATGGGAATTCCAAATAAATGCTGTAAAGTAAAGCCCAAAATGTTGGCAAAACAAAAAAAGTTTGGAAACAAATCCTTTTCAATTTGATACACGTCAAGGAAAAGATGAGACCGATAAAAAACTAAGTGTGTAAAGATCCTCTGTCCTGTGGACATTTGGACCTGCAGTAGATCTGTGTTTCATCCAGACCATGACACAGTGGACATAAGGGATGATGCACACTGACTTCTGGTTGCTGCCCAGTACAACCAGTTTGACCTGTTGGCCACTGTGCAGCCCCGCTGGAGCAGTCGGACGTTTCATGCCATGCCCAGTGACGCCTAAGTGGTTATTAATAAGGTTGGGGCGCCTCCGCTACCAGATATATCCCGCTGGTAAAACAGATCTCAAGAGCTAAATTCAACACTGCCCTTCCTTGGTTCTTCAGCAATACACCGCCAAGTGTTGAAGTCGAACGGACCAAGCGGTTGTCGAGAAAATCAAAGGACAGACACACAGACGGAAACTCCCTCCATTTGAGTACGATTTTACAATTCCAGCAAATATAATATCATGACATGTCCTCAAATAATGATATAAAAGACACATTATTTAGTTTGAAGTATAAGTCTACCACATTGAGTCTGTGGTTTTAATGAGTGCTCAAGTGCGCTCTAAGTAGGCTTACTCTAGCTTAATGGGACTGTCACCTCAGCTTTGGTTATCTCTCTTTGCCGCGCTAATTAAACCAAAGTGTGCCACCGGGTCCACTTACAGGTGAAATCTGCTGCAAGGGTTGCTTTATGTCATGACATAGTAGGAGGATGCTGTGGAAAATGAGCGAAAGATTCTCTCAAGGCTTAGTTTTGAGAATAAATATGTTATTGTTTTCAGAGAATTAGCGCAGACTGAGGGAGGGAAGACATACCATCATCATTGTAACAGAAAGCAGAAAGCTTTGGGGTTTATGGGAAATGTGGTTTCAATTTTTAGAAACAATTACAATGCGACTGACATTGATAGAGACTTCACCATGGTCTTGTGGTCCCTTCATTCTTTATTAATTAATTGATAATTGGATAATGAAATAATACTCTAATGTTAAATAACATACTCAAAGTCTTTAACGTGTACTTGCTTTCTTACTGTACCACTCTCATGTCTAAAACAAACATGTCAATTTGTGAGCTTTAGTGGTGCTGGTGGGTTTCCGGTCTGTATGCTAAGCTAAGCTAACTGGCTGCAGCTACAAATTTGCCATAAAGACTTTGGGGCTCGTTCACCAATATTTTCATCGGTGTCTTTTTTAAATTTGTTCTTAAGAAAGTTCCTAAGATGTGTGCATACCTGTGTTCTTATAATGATGAATCCTATTGTCCTCGTAAATGGAAGGCGTGTGCCAGTTGATCCTAATCCGCATCAGCAAACATCTGCCAGCTGCCATTAAAGGGCATGAGACTGCAGGGCCGTGTGCACACACAGAACCTGAAACGTCCAAATGAAAGTCTGAAGGGGGTGGAGCGCAGGACTCCAACCCTAAAAGATCCTTCAATGTTTCTGAAGTGGAGGTACGTCTACAAGAGGTGAATGCCAAATTTCTATATACATTTAATTACTGTCCTATGTATATTAAAATACAGTATAATACATACAGTACTGTATAGAAATATAGCTTACTGCAGTTCAAATTATAAGTAGGCTATCGCCTAAAACAGATTGGTGGAGGTTTCAGTGCATTTCTAAATTTTAACAGGCCCAGAAATGAACTGTAGGCTATTATTGCTTAATATGATAATAGTATATAAATAATATCTTTTTTCATATGTTATTATTTATGAAACGACCTAAAGCGAACTTCTTGATTACCGTAAACAAATTATTTAACAGCATTTGTAAAATGATTATTCAGTCCCACTTTTTTCTGATCCATCCAAGCTGCTCGTCACTAACAGTAATCACTAGAAGCAGTTTCCACTGTAATGAAAATAATCGTTTTTTTATAACATATAATAACCAATAATTTTGCACAAACATGTCAGGAATGTGCGGAAGTGTACTCTTGAGTGTGCGTACATGCTGTTCGTACTGAAGAACACATCCCAAATGATGAATGTCAGAATCTTTGTGAAAACTGCGTAACAAGTTGTTCTTAAGAACGATCGGTGAATGAGGCTCAATGAGAGTGGTTTCAATCTGCTCATCTACATCTAGGTAAGAAAGCTACAAAGTATGACTTGCTGTTTCAACAAAAACATGAAATGTATAGAGTAAAGGCCCTGTACTGAAAGAAAGGGGAGAGAGAGAGAGAGACGGACAGTGAACGCATAATAGAAACAAGAGGAGAGTCAGAAGAAAAGAAAAAAAAAACTTGGTGCCGGGGTTCCCTGCCTTCCAGCCTGTCTCATTGTAAATTCCCTCATTTAAAAAATGGTGAAATTCATTTCTCACACAGATGGGAACAGGCAAGGCTGATTTCATTAGAATACCCCATCTGTTGGAGGGAGCGAGAGAGCGAAAGAGAGAGAGAGAGGGGGGGGGGGTGAGAGGGAGAGAAAACAAACAAGGGAGAACCAAACAAAACAGTTTGCCTGTCCTGGAATAATTTGTTCCCCCTCCAGTGTGTGTGTGTGTGTGTGTGTGTGTGTGTGGTACTGATGGGAGCTGAATTTGAACAGACATGCTGCCATTTCTAGGGCCAGCTAAAGAGAGAGAGAGGGTGAGAAACAGAAATATGTGTAGGATATGAGAGAGAGAGATGGTGAGAGGACGTGAAAGAGGGGAACAGGCAGCCGGAGCGATGGAGTGGGTGGAAAAGCACAAGACAGAGGGAGACGGCTAGAGAGTCATAACTTTCCTATGCTTGTGGAAGGAAGGAAAAAAGACAGACAAGACTGCAGATATCAGACGATTCTGCACAACTTTAGATATCATTCAGTGATAATGTCTTTTTTTTCCTTCTAAACTGAGCTTGTCATAAACACTCTCCAGACAGGGTGAATATAAAAACCACGTAAGAGCCTGGAGTCTTGTCCTCACCATAAGATGATCGGCAAGTAGCTGCACCCAACCAAGAATTACTCCAGTACGTCACCTCCCCTAAACTACAACGCTCAAGGTCGAGAAATGAACCCTCAAGCTGCATGTTTATGCTTGTTTAGTTGTCTAGAAACAGACAAATATGTACGTAGGCACAGCTTAATCATCAGTTTATTGAGAAACCATATCGATGATCACGGCGAGCAGAAAGGGACTGATCAACGGTTAAACCAGCTGTGACCACACTGTATTTTCCACTGCTCACCAGATGTTGACTGTGGTGCACAATTCAGTTTTTCAGCTGATCGAAATAGGATAGAGGAATTAGATTTAGCAGTTTTGCCTATTTCTTCTTTTGGACATTTCAGATGAAGATCTTTATCAAAATGCCTCGAAGATGCAAATGTGGGTCGAATTTTCAAAATGATCTGACAACACTGAGTGGCAATACTCTGTTATTGAATTAGTAAGACGTGTAATTTAATAATGGTTGGATGGATGGAGGAGGATGCGAAGGAATGAGAGAGATTTCAGATGCTTTGTTTCATTGAAGCCTAGTCTCTTGTGTATGTATGTGTGTGTGTGTGTGTGTGTGTGTGTGTGTGTGTGTGTGTGTGTGTGTGTGTGTGTGTGTGTGTGTGTGTGTGTGTGTGTGCACGGGCGAGCATTTGATTGATGTCCGGGTGGGAGAGAAGGGTGAGTTCAGATTGCTGTATAATTCATCTTGTATCCTTTTTATTGCATTTGACCAACAGAATTTCCCTACAGTAGTAATAAAGTGTATCCTCCAAAAGGCATAAACTGCCAAGGAGGACTAATGAGGGGAGGAAGATGAAGAGATGCAGACAGAAAAGCGTTATTAACAGCTTCTGAACCTTTGGCCCGGATCAGCCAGGCGGGTTGCACCTGGACGGGGGGAATCTGGTATCGCGCTTGGTAGAAGTCTGAAAGTTCAACAAAAACTGCAAGTTACATCTCTTCCTGAGCTTCAGGGTGAATCGGCATGACCTCATTTGCTTTTTCAGGCCCGGAGGAAGAGAGTTGTTGTCCCATTTAATGCTTGTTTTCACTGACAGCAGTTCAGCTAAACTGTGTTTTTCCAGGAGCAAATTGATATACGTATACTGCCACAAGACAACCTACGAGGAGAGGAGGTTCTCTGGATGCCCGAATGTAATTATTGAGGAGGAATGGATTGTACTAATGTGTTCAAGTGTTGCATAGGGTTGTTTACTTATGTATTAAGCTTTGTAATTAGTTTGCGCTGTATAGTTAAGTCAGATCTACAGTGCAACGTCCCCACGGGGAGAAAGGAGTACATCAGACTTGTGAATTATGGGAGGGCTGTCTCTTTACTCTTTATATTACAAGCATGAATACAGGGAGACACTACATTTCACATGTAGTTGACAGTTTCATTAAAGATCATATAGTACAGATGCTAGAGCCATAGGTTGGTTATTATTTAGGCAAACTTAACATAAACTTACATATAATTATACAATTTGCTGATTTATTTTTGCTTTCATTTCGGGTTGTCTTTTAACCAAAAGTGTCCTGCACACACCCAACGGTCAACAAAACATGACACTGACTGGAGTAAGCAGGACACAAAATGGTGCTAGTCTAAAATGGGCTTTGGTGAATCAGACCAAAAACTATTTTAATTTATAGCATAAAAATGCTGTAGCCGCCTTGTTTTGAACATTTGAGATTTTGCAGAGGGCAGATAGCGTACTCGGGTACTAACTACTACTTTTAACTTGAGGAGATTTAGTCACATCATCTGTTTCCAGAGTCCAAACATACGGGTGTAGTAATTCAGTAAACGCTCTTCTTCTTCTGGCTCCACTTTGTAATATTTGTCCAGGATTAACACACCAACTTTCTTAAGCTCACATATATCTGGAAAGCTTTTGCGTCATGGTGTGTGGGTGACTCACACGATATAAAGAAGCCCGTCTTTTTTTTTTTTTTTGCAATAAAATCAGCTCTGTCTTGTTAGCTTCCCCCTCATCTTTTCTGGCAGTCATAATACAGAAGTGCCTTTGTATGATGGAATGAATTTCCAAAACGTATGAGGCAAACACCCTTGAATACCTCACAAACATCTCAGAAGGAAAAAAATATAAAAGAAATCCACAGAAAAGCACCCTCCTCTTTAACCGAAGCATTTGCCCTCACTTATTGCAGTTTCAAGGTAGTGTTTTCCTCCCTCAACCCCTCATTAAAGACTCATTTATTTGAGTTTTCGAAAGTTTGGAGGTGACATGTCTGCCTGAGAGATTTCAACCCATAACCCACGCACGTCACTGGAAACTTGAAGTTTCTTTTTTCCCCGGGCAGAATCTTTTATGCACCTGAACTTGAATGAAACGTCTAAAAATAAGATCCACAGAAGAAGAAAAAAATGGGAAAATTGAAGTTTGGGTGGGAGGGACTGGTTTATAACATTAGAATCATAAATGTGTGTATACGTCTGTCCTGATGTGCTGACGTCATCCCATTAAGACTCAGCAGTAAGGACAACACACAAAACACGCTAACACGAACACACACACCAGCGGCCAGCCGCGCAGACCCAGTGATAATGCACACTGGGCATTTATCTTTACAGTGAATTATGGTACACTGCGGTCTCATTGACTCTGTGCACAAATGTGTGTGTGTCTCTAATGCACAAGTGTTGAATTATGGCCCACAATCTGTGGTGTGTGTGCGTGTGCGTGCCTGCGCGTGCGCACCAGTTTGTGCTGAATTGAATTATGGCGTTGCGCTATCTCATTGACTTCAACTTAGTCCCATTCATCACAACTTAACCATGGAAATAGACTTTGTGGACAAAATGCTGTTTTAGCACTGTGTGCGTGAGCCTGTGTGCATAAGCAGGTCTTTGTGTGTGTGTGTGTGTGTGGCCATGGAAATACGTCTAATGAACATTACCTCATGGGTGTGTGTGTCACAGAGAGAGAAGGTATCAGAGTGAGCAGAAGTAGTGTACGTGTGTGCGATTAAACTGGCATCGCTGACATTTTTTCATTGATTCATTCTTCCTGCATCAAGAAATGATTTTTCCAGCAGTGATGCAATTGCAGGTCCGAAACCTGAAAGTGAACACACACACACACACACACACACACACACACACACACACACACACACACACACACACACACACACACACACACACACACACACACACAAAAGGTAGTTCACATCATTCAGAGAACACACAAAAGAAGGATTAATGAAGCTGAAACGCAAAATATGTGTAGGTGTGTCTGCACTCCTACACATTCATACAGTATGTGCAATCCATTCTCACTGACCTTTTCCTGTAATAATATAGATGCTATTTCTGTATATGTGTGTGTGTGTGTGTGTGTGTGTGTGTGTAAAGGTCAGTAGAACGTAAAAGTCCATGTGAGGCTTCGAGACAGGCAGGCAGCAGAATTCATGTTTCCTGCAGTATAACAAGCTTACAATTCTAAACTCTTCCGGGGACGGAGCTGAACATTTAGTGTCCTGCAAAGAATTTAACAGCAGTAATCATTTCTGCACCCCTTAAATAATATGCTCATGTATGTGTGAGGAGAGATGACAGGGGCATAGCTCGAGGAAGAGATCACTCAAGAGTGTGACTCTAAGTGTATGTTCCTTTGAGCAGAGACGTGTCAGCTGATGTTTACCACGATTACCTCTTTCCTCTTTTTAGTGGTGTGAAGACCCAGCAGTATGGGTTTGAATGGCACACGTACTGAGTTTTATTTAGATTTTTCCTCCGCACACACTTTGAGGTGCTGAGCTTACCTCCACAGTGACAGCTCAATAACAGCAGTTGTCTCTTAGGTTTATGTTCGGCAGTACAATCACTGCTTTTAAACATCGAGCCGTCTCTCTCATAGAATCATCAGCCGAAGCCTCCTCTCCTCTGGCTGTCTTCTGCACTATTATATCCTGTAAACTCCCCCTTGCCCAGCTGCATGACTGCCACTGAGGAGTTTTTATTTGTCCTGCTGAAGCTTAAGTGTCGGTCGATGCCCTTACATCTCCATCCAATCTCTTTTTTTCCCCGGTGTTTATCATGGCTGTTAAGACTTTTCACCCCTCTTCTTTGAATATCTCCTCTGCAGGGATCCGGAGTATTTCTTGGCAGGTTCTCGCAAAGTTGGACCGGGGGTAAAAAAAAGGTTGAAGGGTACAGATCACATTATTTCCACATACAACCGTGAAATACACATCAATAATGGTAGCGATACTACTACTTATACTACTTGAATTTAGCATGGATACAGAATAAAGGTAAATAACCGCAATAGGGACATGATTGGCCATTCCATTACTTTGATGTGATGATGTGTGCAGTCTAAGGTAGCTGATAAAACTAAAGCTTTGGAAAGCAGAACACTATCGGATGAAAAACAGTTATTGAACAGGTTAGTTAGTTAGTTAGCATACTCTTGTGCGTGCAATGGTGAACCTCAATAATGATTGCGCTTGCTCTCTAAAGTTTAAACATTGTGATCGCCAACTGTGTGCAGGCTCTTGTTGGCTCACTGCCGTGTGGTACCCTCAAACCTGACACTTGTTCTTCCCCCTCCTTAAAAAAATCACATCTGCATCGAGAACTCCAACTCATTGTTGAAGAATGAGGAAGAAAATAGAGGAAAAAGACCAAACACACGTATGCTGTTCAATGATTACATTAAAGTATTAACACATATCACATACGGCTTTCCCTGCTTTTGCCGACTTCAAGAGCAGCCGTGTATGTTTGCCTACAGTGTCAGTGAGCCGCGGCAACTTCTGCGCGAATGAAAGTGCGTTTGTACACGTTCATTTGTGCCACAGATGAGATGGTGCACAGCTTGGTGAGGCGACCGTGCCGAGTCCTTGACTTACAGGATGTCAAAAGCAAGACTTGTAGTAGCCTCACTTGATATACTGTTGCTTCTCTAAATTTAGAAAAATAAATTGTCTGTAATCTTCAAACCGAAGAGATTACAATGGTTCGTCGAGTGATATGTCGAGAAAATGACACTGACTTCCAGTCATACCTTTCTTTGGTTTTATTTTCTGAACCCCACATCAATCACCACTGCCTGTGGATGAGCCTCACATACGTAGAGAAATATAATGTCAAACTGCACTTTGACACAAATATAAAAAATGAATATGTCAACAGTTTCATTATTGTCTTATTTTTTGTTCACGCCATGCACGTTGAAAGGCAACCATGTGTCCCAAAAAAAATGTAACGTTTGATGGCCAATGGGGCTTTTTGAGGACATAATGCGTTCTTTGGCTCAAAATGTGCAATTTGCAGCATGTGACACTTTGCACCCCAACACACTGAACTGTACTCCAAAATATGCTGAGCCAATGAACTAAGCCAACCGCTATTTATAATTATAGATTTACTGCTGTGTGTGTGTGTGTGTGTGTGTGTGTGTGTGTGTGTGTGTGTGTGTGTGTGTGTTTGTGTGTTTGTGTGTTGGGAACCTGACTATTGTCTGGCTTTTTCTTTTGACTTCCCCTGACCTCAATTTACCTGCTGCCCGCCTCCAAAAGCAGCACACACACACACACACACACACACACACACACACACACACACACACACACACACACCTACACACACACACACACACACACACACACACACACACACACACACACACACACACACACACACACACAGAGTGAATGAAAAGTGTGTGTGAGAGAAAGTTTTGTGTCCGTGTGTTGTTAGAGTCACTTAGTTTATTGTATGACTGGCTTTCTGCACAATGGTACATGCACTGTACAGTGCTGCATTTATCTCTGACTCTCTCTCCATGTCTCCCTGCATGTCTCTCTGTCTCGTTCTCCGAAGGCTGTCGGGTCGCATATGCCTACTGATGGAGCTGATCTGTGTGTGTGCGTATGTGCTTGTCTGTGGGCGCGATGACCTCTATGCCAGCTTAAAGTGGGCCCTCTGTTTAGGGTGGTGACGGCCCGATTTGTCTTCCACTTGTCAACTTCAGCCTCCCTGGAGACATCGGGAGAGAGAGAGGGAGAGGGGGAGAGAGAGAGGGGGAGGGAATAAGGGTTTGAGACTAAAAACAGTGGACGTGTTTGCAAAAGTTTGGCTGCTGAAGAACATGTCAGCATCTTGTGGAGTCTGGCGTAAAAATCATCAGAGAGATGGAATATCTGTGTTGTAATATTATACACTAAAATCAAGGTGAATTACTTTGGTTGTCAGTGAAAGATGATCGGGAGCAATAGTTTGAAAAAGAATCCGAAAAATGGCGGCGCAGATGTGAGAGTGTGACAGTTGACAGCAGCCAGAGTGAAAATCTTCATGTTGGTATCTGGGAGCCATATTACACATCAGTGCTCATTGCTCATACAAAAGACACTTCATGCGATTATCTCTCCATCTATTTGTTAGCACATTCTAACACATCACTCAAACTAATTGCGTGATTTGGTGCTACACTGTCACTGACTGGAGATCAGTAAGATTCATATTTATCTTTCATATATTAATGTTCACACCAGACCGAGTGTTCAGATATTATTAAATCCATGATGATTAGTTTACAAGTTTTACAAGGTAACTTTTTAAACTATTCTACTGTGATTAAAGGCTTTTACATTTCAATATCTTAATAAATATCAATGTTATTAATGCATCAATTCATCTAATTTCATCATAACATGTAGGCCTGAACTACGTGAAAGAGCAGTTATTGTTGACTGTATCCAATGTTGTGTTGGTCAAACTATAGATCGAGTTATCGCTTGTGTACAGTGAATAATACAGAAGATAAGGTGCTTCCATTCTAAATTGCAATATTGGTAAAATGATCTCCCCACAAAGTTCGGCCCTACTTTATAGTACTGCTGACCATTGTTCAATGCAAGACAGCATTTCTCATTTATGAACGTGTCTTTTGTTTCTTCCCAGGCTGCCATTAGTTTCCAGTAATTCTGAGATGGTACAAAAATCAAATAGCGGACTCTTGAAACTCTGAATATGAAACACTACAACTACAATGCATTGCAATGTTTTCCTAAAATAGTATTACTTATTTGTAGTAAATAGGTCCAGCATCACAGGAGTGGTCCTGAGGAACAACAAGTAGGGCAACTATTACTCAAAGTCTTACGGTTCAAACTGTCTAGAATAAAGTAATAGCAGAGACTGCCCATATATCACCCTGGTACCAAACTGCTTCTGCTGCCAAGTTGTGTCACCATCTGGTACCAAACGCCAGGGGAGTGTATTCTTTGTCTCACTCCTGCCCAGCCTTTGAAGCCTGCTGTTGTTTAATATCTGTGTGCGGCATGTGTGTGTCTTTGTGTCTGTGGTTTGTGGAGAGCAAGAGTGATTGTGTTTCCATTGTTTAGGTGTCAACAACTCATGGTGGGCTACTTGTTTGCATATTGTTAATTTCCCCCTCTCACTGTGCATGGTTGTGCATCTCTGCATGTGTCGACCTGATTCGTGTCGAATCCTTGTGTGTGTGTGTGTGTGTGTGTGTGTGTGTGTGTGTGTGTGTGTGTGTGTGTGTGTGTGTGTGTGTGTGAGCGTGTGTTTGTGTGTTTGTGTGTGTCCTGCCAAGGCGAGGGGTCCCTGCACATTGACACTCGATCTGACAGGCCTGCTGACACTCTAGCATTTAGCCATGCGCGTAGGTGTGTGTGTGTGTGTGCGTGTGTGTGTTTGTGTGGTATGAGTGACAAGGTGTGACACACTAGCATTTGTCTCGTAAATGCCAGAACAGAGAAGTGACACCAAAGGGCAGAGAGACAGCGAGAGAAACGGAGAGAGAGAGAGAAATGCAGCCATGGAGAAGAAATTCAATGTAGGTAAAAAGACACAGATGGAGGGAAAAGTGTTCGCCATGATCTCACATTTAATTGGTAGTTAGCCAGCGTTTTTTGATATTTTTAAAAACCAGAGAAACCTGCACACTGCTAATCTCTATTTAAACTGTGACAGCCACACGCCTGCCAAGGTGTTTGCCACTTTTCCTGTTGGAATGTCACAAATCCTTTTCTCACGTCACAGTGCAGACGCACTGCAACACATCTCCATCCAACTAGTCTGTTATTCAGACCTCCAGTAGAAGTCTTCATTTGTAACTCAGGTGAAACAATCCTGCCAGTGCGCTGGGAGATAATTTCAATGTTTCCAAAACAAATATTTGTAAAGATTGCTGGTCCTGATGTTCTTGCTCTCAGCAGCCAAGGAGCTCTCCGAGGTGCTCGTCTGCACCTGCGGTAACTTCCAGCCAATGACTACTGAATATAATCATTGTTTTCACCTGTTTTCTAACCTTTTAGTTTCTCACGGTTGGTAAGACGTGGGTGCTGTGCATCTCTTTATGCTGGGATCAGAATCCATGATATTATTATCTAATATTAAAATCATCCTGGCTGATTCGGCCTCCACTCAGGTTGAAGTTGGGTCGAGTTAAGATGGCAATTAAGTCATGTCACCAAATCCTGTAAACTAATACCAATGATGAAAGTGGACATCGTCCCACACGGTCCTGATCAGTATGAATCAGTCAGAAGACAGTTGACACTAACAAGTTATGATAATATTTGATGACCCCATTAACTCAGTGATTTGAGTGCTACATGCATACATCTTTTAGATTCAATCCAAAATGTAACAAAAGTCATGTAGGATCAGGTTAAAATGAGTGCACTCACTTAAAAAGCTGCTTTCACAGACGGGCTTAAATACTGTATATGGTGCAGCAGGCTAATGTAACCGAGCTCATTTTTATTTAATAGCCTGATCCACTGGTTCAAGCATACCACATCAGATAGATATAAAATGCACAGGGCCTCTGGTCGACCATTTGCGTACGAGCTTTCTTATTGCACATCAGTGGTGCCGAGTGGCGGTCTGATGTTGTCAAAATGAGCTTTCAGCAACCTGCAAGTGTTCAAAAGCAATCAGGATATTCCAGTTTCTATTCAGGGACCTGGGATTGTATTGCTGACGGGATTTGTAAACTTTATATGATGCTGTTTGTATGAGTCCGTGGTCAAGCCCTGGGGTTATACAGGTTCGGTTAACTTTACTGTAGGTTTAATTGATTCGTTTTCACTGAACATGGAGAATAGTCAAAACATATTGATTGAAAACTGAAATAGTAGCTTTTGAGAAACATCACTGAATGTGAAGTCACCGTTCGACAGATCTCTCCAAACTTTGACTCCCTCTTTGAAATCCAAACAAGTTCAAGAGCCCTTTGAACCTTTCAGTTTCTGCTCTGTCAATAAAGCATGTTGGTGTTGAACTGACTCGACCAGTGCAGAAGTCATTTAAGGAAGAGCCGCTCAGATCTCAGCCTCAGAGCTATGATGAATAAAGTCACTCTGCCTGGCATCGACTCATTAAAACATATTAATTCTCCTGTCGTGCGGGGACCCAGACTGTGTAAATGCAGTCTCTCACCCTGGGACACAGTCTCATTAAAATATAATGGCACTTGTGTCATGTAGGGACTCAGCAGACGCTTCACATGACCCGCGTTGAGCTCGGATTATAAGCAAGAAATGTTTCTACCTGTAATGAAAATGTGTTTGAGTTCAACAAGAAAGAAATCTGATACTGTTTGTAATATTCTTTTATTTTTTTGGACTATTTGAATGCTAATATAATAAGAGGATGAAATGTACATGGAGAGAATCCTTAAACATTTTTGAGACGGTGGAAAGTACTTTTTGAAGTATGAAAAGCATAAAATGCTGTTGTTCATTTTGATTTGTGTCTGACTATAGTTCTTTATGGTTGTGGTCTAATATTTTTCTCTCACCTTCTCTGTCATGCTGTTTTATAGTAAGCTCTTAAATCATCAAATACTAAATGATTTAATGATCTTCATAATGACTTCAGCTGGTACAACACAGAGGGGCTAGTCTCTTCCATTAAGGATAAAACGATCTATACAAATGCTCTGGTGCAAAAGAAGTGCAGCGCAGAAATATTGTGTGTGTACTTATTAGCCTACATTAAGCCTATATGCGTAAATTCAATTCAATTCAATTTATTTTTGTATAGCCCAAAATCATAAATTACAAGTTTGCCTCAGAGGGCTTTACAATCTGTACACATGCGATGTGTGCATCCTCTTATCCTGGAACCCTCACATCGGAACAGGAAAAACTCCCCCAAAAAACCCCTTTAACGGGGAGAAAAGAGGGAGAGACCTGTGGGAGAGCAACAGAGGAGGGATCCCTCTCCCAGGGTGGACAGAAGTGCAACAGATGTCATGTGTACAGAATGAACAGCATAACAGAGTTATAACACATTCAATAATTCCCAACATCATTTCTGACTCTTTTGTCTTTTCAACAACTTGAAAAATATATTTTTTTAACCTAAACTGGATACCTAAGAGGTCTATTTATATACTACGCTATATTTCCATTTCTGGTACATTAATAATAAATTGTGATGAAATTGAATGATTTCAGTATGATTGAAAGCGTCATCAAAAAAGCAAGCTCTCTTTCCTGTGTGTGTGTGTGTGTGTGTGTGTGTCCATGCTGCTGCTTTTCATGCCATTGTTAGGCCAAAAGTATGTGTGTGTGTGTGTGTGTGTCATTGTTTTAAGGAAACATGGGACAAAAATGACAAATGTTTTTCCAAACTCACAGTGACGGGCTATAGAAATGTGTTGTGTGCATTTATGTGTCTAGAGAGCCAAGCTGAGAAGAAGAGTGTACTGTACAATCGGTGTGTTGTACTGTACAGCCACAGCACTCTATGTTCCTTCCCTAAAGGGTCAAGTTTAATCCCCACAGCCTATAGATGCGTCTCCAGTTATCTGAAGCCCACAGAACCTGCAATATACACCGAAAACCAATTTGAGCAACTTTGGAATTCACTTTTTTTTAACTTCTTAATTTCTAGCTCTGACGTGTCAGATGTACGCAAAAAGCCCATCGGGCAATTATTCTCCCTCTGAGAAGTATTATAAGACTGAGCTCGAAATTAAATCATTATCATTTATTAGTGAGAAGATCACTGCTCCTCCCATTTTCTTTCATTCAATTTCTAGATTCACAGTGCAAATGTAGGAACTATGGATTAAAATGATTTTTTAGAGAATTACCGCCATTACCTTAGTCATTGAGAGAGCTCGGAATTTCTCAATTTTAAACAAAGAAATATGCTCCTTTTTCAAAAGAAGTGATTTTCACCCTGACGTTTTGTCCATGCACATTAAAAGGATGTTTATGTTACGTTCTCTCAGGTTGAGCGAAGACTCAGGCGCAGACACTGACGACAAGGTGAAGTGGAGAACTAGGTAGCTTTACTGGGCTCCAAGTCATCAAACACGGCAACAGAAAACACCTCCAACAGGGAGCGGGCAAAAAGCCAAACTGAGTAAAAGAAAGGGCAGAGTCACAAAAAAAGACAAAGTCACAAAAAGGCAACGTCACGAAGCAGGACCAAACGCTGGAGCACGAGGCATAGACATGGAAGACACAATGCTGGGACACGTAGAAGACAGGGAGACGAACAAAGACCATCTGACAACCGGAACAGGGAAAGCAGGGGAGTATATATGTGTGGGGTGATGAGAAGATTGAAGGCAGCTGGGTGGACTGGGCAGGTGAGTTGGATGAGTGCAATCAGGGGAAACACACAGAAACACAGGAACAAAGGGGGCAAAGCCTAAACCGTGACAGTTTACAGCATACAAGGTCCTCTTTAGGTGAGGACTGGACAGAATTTGTTCCCAGTTATGGAAAAGGAAAAGACCGAAAATGTGAGAATTTCTGCAGTAGGAGTCTCAACCTCTAAAAACCTCAGACTAGTCAGAGGTAGATAATGTAGAAAACAACTATCAATACATTTAAAGGATGTAAGTTTTGGCTCTAACCAAAGAATCATTGAGGTAAAAGTTCAGTCCAATCTCTAATGGAATCATGATTCATAATAGCCGTGATGGGCCCTTGTAGCAATGCATCATGGGGAATAGTCCCTTCACTTTCTCAGTTTCCTAGTGTCAATGTATATCGTGTGAATACTCAAATTCACTGTGTAATTGTGTATTTGTATGTGTGCATCTGTAAAAAACGATTTAATGCAATACGTCAATGTGTGACAAATGTTAGAGTTGAATCCCTCAAACTTCAGATTTCATAAGAGGCCCGAGAGCCACATGCACACACACACACACACACACACACACACACACACACACACACACACACACACACACACACACACACACACACACACACACACACAAGAAGAGGAAGAGTCCTTATCTTCAAACATTGTGGCTTCCATTCCTCGGAGATTCTTGTGGCGAACGTGCGTGTGTGTGTGTTTGTAAGTGTGTGAGGTTGTGCATATGAATTCAATGTTAGACAATGAAGTCTTGTGTGTGTGTGTGTGTGTGTGCGTGCTTGTTTTCTGATGTGGTTTTGTTCAACAGAAAAACAAGCCTTTAAGTTTTACAGAGAAAATCCTCAAATCCCCAAATGGATTGATAATTACAAACAGGACAAGACTGATATGTGCGACTGTGTGCGTGTGTGTGTGCGTGTGTGTGTGTGTGTGTGTGTGTGTGTGTGTGTGTGTGTGTGTGTGTGTGTCATGGGGCTGTAGCCAAACATGTTTTATGAGTTTCTTAGGAAAAATAATTATAAATTCCTGCCACCGCTCAAATAGAAGACAAAGACAGAGATACAGAGACAGTCTGAGATTTACATCGTGAGATGAGGAGAAACAATAGAAACAACCAGAGAGATGGAAAGAGAGGCACCAAGATGGCAGACACACAGGGACTCAAAGATATTTTCACAGAGAGAAAGTGAAAAGCATGAATAATATTAAACAGCTCTTTGCTGCCCGATGCCAAGCCAGGATGGTTTCATTTAGTGCCATTACAAAGTTTCTCAGCAGTACCAAAAGCTCCTGCCTTGGCAATAAAGACGATTCTTAAGTGGTTTCAATCTTAATATGAGCCAAAAATATATTAATTGTAATCGTAAAGAGCTTTTTTTTCGTGTGTGCATAATCTGTCTCCTTTCTCAATTTTCTATAATGTTTTGATTTAAATGTGCGAAACTGCAGCACATTGAAAACGGCTTAGGGAGTATTGTTGATTTTTGACAGTCATGCCAAGAAAGCATCTTTGACGAGAAAATGAAGACACCGCCAGAGAGAGACAGCGGCAGCAGAAAAGAAGAGGAGAAGGAGGGAGTAAGTAGAGGAGGAGGAGGAGGAGAGAGAGAGAAGACAGAGGATTGTTTCGAAGAGACATTTTGATGAATGAGCAGAGTTTTGGGCCGGTGGCAGTACAACTAAGCCAGAAAATTATAGACTTCTAAACAACTTCACACATAGAGAGAGAGGGAGAGACCTTGAATTCAGCAGAATACAATTGCACAGAGGAGAAGAGAGCAGCACACAATAGAATATCAAGGAATATAGAAGAACGGGACGGAATGAAATAGAACACTGTACAATAGAATAGAAGTTGAAGAAGAACAGAATTTATCATCAAAGATAAATGTGAAGTATTTGACTTTGGAGCAGACTGGCGACTATGCCTGGATAGATGCACACGAATATATTGAATTTAAAATAAAGGTTTTGTCTGTTACGTGTTTTAGGTGAGATTAAAGAAGTCAGTTTCATGTTATTTGTATCAGAATTTGAGTTTGTTTATCGTGCAATGTTTGCGATGTGGTGTCGTGTCATGTTCTCTTTTTAACATGGTATTTATTTAAGGAAAGACAAAAATAGTTGCATGCATGACATGCATAAATATATGCAAATGAAAGAGTTCATTCCGTGTTATATCAACTTTTGTATTTACATATATTTGTGTGTGTGTGTTTAATCTTAATAAACTGGAGGATTTGCATCATCATTTTCTGCCTTTCTGCCACTGGAGGCAGCAACGACCCGCACACTCCCACTCCTTCCCTTTTGTCCCCCCCCCCGCTCTCTCTCTCTCGCTCACACACACACACACACACACACACACACACACACACACACACGCACAAAACCATCCGTCAAGTGTGTGAAAGCTCCTTAAGGCCTCAACATTACTCTTGTTTGGTGTGATAGAGTGCTGGACAACTCTGTCTCTTCCTCTGTTTAATTCTTTCGTTCTCTCGCTGTCTGTCTCTCTTTTATTCTCTTGTTCGCCGTCTCTCTGTCTCTTAATCTTGCTTCCTCACGTACTCTCACCCTAAATCTCTGTGGTGCTCCCGTCTTACTCACTCCATACCTCTCCATCGGTCTTCACTACCTTGCCCACTCTCTCTTCTCTTTTTCATTTAATCCTCTTACTGCTTCACACACACACACATACACACACACACGCACACACAATGGCATGCACGTCCACCATAGCAGGTTGTAGTAATCAATCATGACGATTATGATCTGTATCGTCGCAGTAACATCAATGAGGCTTTTGAGGAACGGTGACATCATCCATCTACAGTATACATCACCGCTAACATGGTCTTCATTTGGTGTTCTTGAAGTGGGGAGAGAGGGAGACAGACAGAGAAAGAGACAAAAGCTCCATTTGGATGGGATTAGTTTCCTGCACGACGTTTGAGATATAATTACGAACAAAGGGCGACGCTGCTTTCATGTACCCATTGAGATGCGATTAGAACCACTGTGGTTTCCAACCCAAATGAACAGAAAACTTGTTCTATTTAAAGTTTTCTGACGTAAAGGTGAAGATCCGTCTGAGGCTTGTTGTGGTGACAGTGACACATTTTTCATCTTTTAATGGGCTCCCTGCAGGCAGTGCATCTGTTAGGCAAACATCTATTCAGGGCACACATTTAAGTTGGTTGTATAGTTTCTATGATATACAACAAACTGTTGGATCATTTCTTATAGCAGTGTTTTCTCCAGACGCACTCAAAGGCAAGTGAGGAAAGACAATGATGCTGATCCGTTTCAAAGTCGGCACTTAATTGTTTTCTCTCCTTTGTTTCTGACTTAAAAACAGGCGAAGAAAAAAGTTTTGCAGGCATCATTTGTCGACGCTAATTCTTTTTGAATGTGTGAAGTGAAGTGCAAAAGAATGTTTTGGCAGGTGTTTTATTTTTTTGTGGTGTGTGGTCAGGATCATTTGTCCAAGTGTTTGTTGTTGAAATACTCATTTGAATGCTTTTACTCCTAATTAGAATGTGTTGTAGTGGAGCTCTTCAGCCTCCTGTGGCTGTAATGAGTATTACAAAAACAGACAAAAGAATGTATCCTGATTAAACAATCACCTGTTTGTTTTTTTCACCTGGAGAGCATTTTGGATCACCATCATTTCTTTTCCTACTCAACTCTCAGGCTTCTGTAATTTTCAGAGAGGACATACAATATAAAGCTGAATTAGTTGATTAATGGAATAGTAGATTGACAGAAAATTCCAAGGCAGCTATTTTGAGTAATTGTTAAAGTCATTTTTTAAGCGTAGTGCCAAACACCATCTAGTTCCAGACGTTCAAATATGAGGTTTTGTTTCTTTTACCGAGAGGGAGCATGAAAAACACATACATGGTTGTATTAATTGCAGATGCATTCAGGGCTATTAACCAATTACCAAATATATCTTGAAGAAACTAGACACAACCAAAACAAGGCCGGAAAAAGTTAAAAATAAATACAAAACAAACCTAAGCCCGACTAATTTCCACATTCCGATTTTGAGACACTTGTACCACTAAAGTTATTTTTTTGAAGACGAGCAAAACCAAGATGGAGCTGGTACAACAAAAGACAAAAAGACAAGTAGATTATGAAATAATTGAGAGAAAAAGAGACCAAACACAGAGTGAGACGGTGTTGAATGGGAAAGCAGGAGAACGAGAGACGGACAGAAGAGGAGGCGGGGAGAAAGTAAGCGGGAGAGACTCTCTGTTAACTTGTGATGGATGCTGCAGCAGTGCAACCTGGGATTGATGTGATGGCTGTCTGTCAACGAGCCAACTAGAGAGAGGAAATAGGTAGCAGTGGAGTGATGATTGATGACCGTGCTAACGGCCGGTAGTAATGATCAGTAAGTGTTTGGGTAGCGGTGCTGCTCTCACCCGACGTCAGGAAATATAGTTTAATGTGCCTGAGCTCGCTGTTTGTATCATCACTGTCTTTTCCTTTGCCACTGCAGAGTTCATTTTTCGGGACCATTCATTGGCATTTGGGGAGAAATAAAATGTTACGACCATCATTCTCTCTGTCTTAAATTCTTCTTCCTTTTTTTTTGCGCTCAAGGACTTTAACTTGTTGTAGTCGATGTCGTTTTGCATCTATTTCCCACTGTTGATACTTTATAAAAGCATCTTTTTTTTATCATTTATCGTATTTGACGCATTCGATTGTTTGAGTAGTTTCCATGCTGCTTTTGTTCCTTTCACTGTGTTAAACTATATTGAGTTGAAACGCAGAAATCATAAAACAGTCGACTTAAATTTCAGTCTGCACATTTTGTTTAAAACACTGCTCACTGGCCGCCGACCTTGGAAGTAGTTCAGTGGTTTTTGATCCTCCGCTCCTCAGGACTCCGGGGCCCTGCTGGTTTTCATTCGAGTCAATGAATACAGAGATGAGTCACATGTGAGGACAGCAGGTGAATGCGGTTAACCAGGTGGTTTGATAGAAACCCAACAGTGCTCTGGACCGGGAGGACCGGGCCTGAAGAGCCATGAATTAATTCATAAAAACTATGTTTGGTTACTTTGATCTATTTCACACCTGCAGAGCTGAGCTTGATCCAAACCTGCTCAGAGAATATCTTCTCTTTGGCCTCAAGGGAGTAATAGGCCTCTTGCATTATGCAGACATCGGCAGTGTATGCATTACGGTGTTATAATGTTAAGAGCCCCAGATTACTATTTATACAAAGAAAGATAATTTAAACATTACCAGTCGCAGTAATCTTAAATCGGTGCTTTTCTATGTCGTCTTTCGATTCAGGAAGTGGATTTTGTACAGATCCAAACACTGGAAAGACCTTTGACCCTTAAAAAAACATTTCCAGCCAAATAAGTTGGGTGCCGTTTGTGTTTTGAACTGATCAAATGGAACCGCTCACTTCGATGTCGTCTCCACGCTGTGTCCCATTTGCGTGTTTGTATTTTGCTGGAAGCCTGCTGGAGATCTGCGTTACAGCTTGTGTAGTGAAAGAGAATTGAAACCATTTAAATTGGAGACAGAATATTGACGATATGTAAACCGCACAGAGGACAACATCTTTTTACGGTAAAGTAGAGCATTAAAAGACTCAAAATGGATCGACTGCAGGCTCTCTGGGCCTCTTTTTTTTTCTCTTTCCGCAGTCTGTAAATTAACTTATTTTTTCCTATTTGTTTTTGTCTTTTTCTCAGGTGCCAATGTAAATCTTTTTCTATGTCCGTGTCTCTCTTTTATGTCTGATCTTATCTGAACCTACATCAGGCTCTCCTCTCTTTATTTACAGCATTTATGGTAATGATTATGGATTTTCTGCTGGCGATGAGATTTCCCTGCTAACTTTTCTGGCTGTTTCAGCACAAAAAAAAAAAAATGCTTGGGGTTTGGAGTGACGTTCTCGATGAAAGTGAGTTGTAAATGGAAGGCTGCATAAACATACTGCACACAACTTGCAATTTTAGAACGCATTAAATAAGTAGACAATTATTATTCTGGAAAGTGTGAAAAGGCACACATTTTGACACGGCAGCAGTATTGAGACAACATGAAATATGAGCAGTGAAAGTGCCCATTATGATCAAAGCACAACAAATGAAGTAAATTATGATGTGAAGTAATGCAAAGTGGAAACACTATAGAGAAGAGAAAAAATGAAAATACAACAAGCTAAAGTTATGATATTTTTCATGCATAGGTTAAACTAAGAACGTAAAATGCATACATTATTATTCAGTTATTATTAACGTTAAGTTCTCTTTATTTCATCAAGGAGGTCAAAGATCATCCGCACGGCAGCAGTGAGCCCTCGATAAGAAGCAGAGAAACAGGTAGATGGTGGCAGAGAAAATTTCCCCTGGATTTAACACACAGTGAAGGGAATCATGTGTCTAGGAATAAAATAACTGTGTGTGTGTGTGTGTGTGTGTGTGTGTGTGTGTGTGTGTGTGTGTGTGTGTGTGTGTGTGTTTAAGAAAGCGAGCTGGCATGCTACCTTGTCTACTGCACCGACCCGCCCATCAAGGAGAGCACTGTGGAAAATCCATCTGGATCATACACACACCTAATGACGTCACACACACACACACACACACACACACACACACACACACACACACACACACACACACACGCTAATGCACACGCTCACGCACACACACGCAGACTTTCTCTCTCTGTGCAGAAGCGTTTTATTTTTGTTTCTAAATTGGAAGTAAAAGTTACACAGACTAAACTCACTGAACTGAGAGGGAGGGAGGGAAAAAAAGACAGAAGATGAGAAAATGAGACAGAGGGACAAAGATAAAAATGAAACACGTAGACGTAAAGAAAGACAGATGACAGAAGTGCAAGAAGACAGAAAGGCTAAATCCTGCACACACACACACACACACCTAATCAGTCTGTATATGACCAGCCCTATCCCTTTTCCCCTCATACATAAATATCAAACTATGTTATGCAGGTACAACTAATCCCCTATGTGAGTGTGTGTGTGTGTGTGTGTGTGTGTGTGTGTGTGGGGGGGGGGGGGGGGGGGGGGGATCTGGCACTGCATGGTAGTCATTTCCCTTCTAGACTCAACATCATACAGATACACACTCACACACACACGGCAAGCGTTGGAATATCATTACGGTAAGAGCTGCAGTGAGCAGGCCCCTGACACAAGTGGCCCTTTGTTCGATTGCAGACGCGCACACCCACACACACACACACACACACACACACACACACACACACACACAGCACACCCAGACTCAGGCCTTCCATATCGCCAATATAATTACAGCTATTACATCTGACTCAAATATAACTTTACATCTCGGCCTCTCTCTCTCTCTTTCTCTGTCTGTGTCTCACTCCATCTCCCCCCTTTTCCCTCTCTCCCTCTGTCTCTCTCTCTTACTGTTGAGTACCCATGTTGGAGCCATGTATAACCGTGTGTGTGTGCGTGTGTGTGTGTGGTGTGGCATAATGCTATATAAACATTACCTCAACTAACGAGCGGTAACTGGTCTGGCCCAAATGTGTGTGTCTGTGTGTGTGTGTGTGGTTTAACTTAATGACCTGTACAGTCAGTTTTTTGTTCAGAGGGCTTTTACTGCAAAATGAGGGAAAAAATCTCTCTTTCTCTCCTCAGTCATACGTTGAACGAGGGATAGCGAATGGAGGAAAGAGGGGTGGATAAAAGAAGGGAGGAAGGATGGATGGACGGACAGTATATTTTCCACCAAAGAACTCTAATATAACTCAACATTGACTTTTATTTCTGACTGTTCAAGTCCTTATCTTTGTCTTTATCTTTGCATTAGAACTGTAACAAATAATTACCTCCCACATTTCTATTCAGTCATCACGGAAAATCCTCTCAAAAGTGACCACCTGCTCCTTTGTCTGTTTTATCTCTTTATGAAATTAATAATTTATTGTTGTGTTTTGGACTCTCAGTTGGATTAAACAAGTCATTTAGGCATGTCACCTTGAGATCTGAAAAACTGATGCCTTTATATATTTTTACTATTTTATTCACTAAACAATTAATCCATTAACCTCTCTGTTGTGTATAGATTTGTGTCTGTTGCATTTTTCACCGTTATAGAAAGCTGTTATCTAATTTCACTAGTCCAATTTATTTATTTTTTATACATCTAAAAAACACAGTAAATCACACTTCTAATGAGATTAAAATGACATAGAAATGAACTATTAATAGTCAATATTTAATAACCGTGTTAATTAACGCAGGTCAGGGCTTTACAACTCTAAATCGAGGGTTGCGATCGAGAAGTTGGAAATGCAGCAATTGTAAAAACGTAAAAATACAAATTTACATTATTAACTAAGTATATTTATTCAGGAACACTCATTGAGATAAAACTTTTATTTTTCAAGATAGATCTGAGAGCAAAACAACGGTTGTAGTCAGACATCCACATACAAGGAACGGCAAATATAAAATCAGACGCCCAACAGCAACAAATAGGATCATTAAAAACGTCATATTCTGAGGAAAAGGGGATCAAATAATCTAGCTAAAATGTCCATTTTACAGCCTGTGTCTGTGTCTGTTTTGGACTGAGCGTGACACCATTAACCACCATTAGTCAGCAGCACAAATAGTCAACCCACGATCTGACCAGCAGAGAGGTGAGAGGTTTCATCCAGTGCACCTTGCAGGATGGTGAGTGCATTCGTTTTTGGTACGCTCTCAACAACAGTGGACTCCTTTTGTTGGCGCCAACGCGTTCCAGATAAAGCAGATTTAAAGGACTGAAGGCTAAAAAACATTTTTTTTTAAAAAAGCAACACATGCAGCACAGAGAGGACTGAGACTAACAGCAGCAGCGGCCGTGTGTCCCCGCCTCCCTGCTGGTATTTAAAAAGAAACGTATGTCTTGGCTGCAACCCCCTTAAATCCTTGATTTTTAAACACCTCCTAGGCCTTTTCAAAAGCCATTTAGGCATCAAAAGAAAAGGGAAGGGATTAAACTGTAGCAGTGTAACAAGCCCAAAGACAAGACTTCACTCGCTTTCATTCTTCTGAGACAGTTTGCCAACTAGTAGCCGTGACATCTGATGTTTTCTTCCAGACCGCCACACACATGTCAAATGTTATTGGCCTGTTGTGATCGACAGTTTAAGTTATTCTGTAATCTCTCTCTCTCTCTCTCTCTTTCCCCCCCTCCCGCTTTGCTAAGTAGTCTTTTTCCGTGGAATTTCTGCTGTGATGGCAGACCCTGTGTGTGTTTGTTTGTGACAAATTAGTGGCTTGAGACGAAAGGCCTCTTTGTAGGAGACGGCTATGGGAGAGTGTGGGTGGGGGGGGTGATAATGGAAAACAGTCATCTGGCATAGAGCTGGGCAACATATTGATATTACATCGTCGTAGATTTTGATGATCATTTTATACTGTATATGTATAGTGTAGATGCTGCATTACAGCAAAGTAATGTGATTTTCTGACCAGACTGTTGCAGCTCTTCTATGATTTGCCTTTACCCACTTAGTCATTTTATCCACATCACTGATGATTAGTTGTCGAAAAATATCATTGAATAAATATGTATTCATTTTTTATTTATTCTTTGCTGAATTATTCCTGTCACACATTGTTTCCCTTATTGCCATGCCTTTTCATGATTTGTCAATTAGTATTTTGGTGCTGGTTTTGAAAATAGTTGAGCTCCACAGTCATTATTGACTGTATCTCATTGTAGAAACGTATTTGTGTCCATCTGTTTTGTTTTGAACTCTATTTAATCTTTTTATTGAAGTCCAGCAAATTGTCTCCAGAGTGCTTCAGTTTATGTTGCTCGAAGCTATATATTTAAACAAATTAAACACACGCACGCACACACACACATTCAATATAGTAGAGTAACAACTGTGATAACTTATTTTTATCAGCAACAGGTGTGTGCGTGCGTGCGTAGGCGGTGCCGGGCTTGTCACTGGATTTAAATTAGCACAGAGAAATATAACAAATAGTCCGACTTATGTGTGTAATATTATGGAGAAATAACTGATTGTATTGACAGAGAAGGAATCCATTTCCGTCTGTCACGTCTGTATCTTTTATTTTTCTGCTTCAGTCTTTCTCCCCTCTCGCCGTCTAATATGATTGAGGTTCTTTGTGTTTTGCCGAGGCATCATTGTGCCACTCGGTTTACTTCAGCTTCAGAATGTGTTCAGCGCTCTACAGCGGAGCAGATTAACAACGACCACCTCAAATAGGACCTCACATTTTCCATAAGCAGGACAAAACAAAATAATAATTGTCTCTGTATTGCACTCTGTTGCTCTTTCTATCCCTCTCTTCCTTTTTTCTATTCATTTCTCACTTCTTCGAGGCTGTTGCTCTGTTTTTTATTGTGAAAAACACTCGTAAGGAACAGTCAAGCTTTTTAGGTATTTATTTTAACCTTAAGTCCTGGTCAAGCTCCTCTTGATGCCAAAAAACTACCCCGCTGTAACTAAAACAGGAGTATGTCAGACATCACCGCTACAGTAATTCACAGAGTTATTCACCCACATTGCTAAAATGCAAACACACACAATCTGCACTGATGCATGTCTAAGAGGCAGCATTGATTTAAAATGCCAGTTGTGCTTTTAATCTCTCCTCCTCCTCCTTTCCATTTGTAAAACAAGATTTCCTGCTTCACTTATTCTGTTTGACTCTTTGCTTTCACTCTTTTTTTTTTTGTGTCCAGGCCTGTATTTTCATTTTTTTCTGTCATTCTCTATTGTATTATTTATCTAGGGTGCGCTCATTTCTGTAATTATTCTGTGTTGCTCAAACAGCACACACACACAAACGGCACAGGTACACACGTGCTCGTGCATCAGTAAAACACTGATCAAATAGCCTGAGAAACCAATAGGTTAATTAAGATCCTGTGCTCTCATTAGCTCAAATGTAATTCAACTGAGACACCTCTGAGTCATCTTTATTATTAATATGCTCGACGTCCCAACTTGGAAACCAAGTGCCCTGCCCGCATAATTTATGACTGGCCGGTGTGTGTGTGTATTTTAAAACTCACTAAATTAGAAAAACGAGTAGCAAATTAGGGTGAACTAGTTTAGCATTACGCACGCAGACGGAGTTTCTCAGCAGGAGTCCAGCACACGGTCTGCATATTCAGAAAGCCACACACAGCTGGAGGGCCTTTTACGCCTAACAAATCCGCCTGGTTCATTTTCTGTGTTTGTAAATGGTACAAGGTTGCCCAATGGGTCAATTAATAATATAATTATGTTCTACTGGAAGGGATGTTAACCTCATATTCATAGTTAAGAAGTGATAGACGTGAACTTCTCTGTAAGAGGTATCACCTTTATATGCACTTCATGGTCTAATGTGAAAATCATGTCTATGAATACCTTATGCCACATTACACCTAATTACACTCCACTGAATGAGACAAACACGACAGTGATATCCGGGGCCTAGACTTCCTTTTCCGTGCTCTGCTAGTTGTTCACAGTTGAGTCGGTTTACCAACTTGAGCTGTGAGACTGGAATTGAGAGACGACTTTTTGATTTATTGCGACCGGATTGTTTCACAAGTAGCCAGTTTACAAGCTAATTTCAAACGAATAGAAAACTAAATCATCACCAGACGGTAGCAGGTGGGTTCCCAGATTCCATTTTAGCCAATGCATTCCTTCTGTCGCCCTCCACACGGTCTATTAACCTGCATTCATCCAAAGCCTGCTCCAACGTGATTGGTCAATACTACCCGGCCTACGACCGGAAACCAGACAAAGAAATCTTGTCTCGTTGTCTCCAGAAGGGCAAAGATCTAATTCATTTCAAGAAGAAGTCATTCATTTATTCACTGAATTAATAAATTAATCAACTTGGGAAATAGGTGCTGTTCAAACGCATGCATGTGTAGGTCCTGTTACACTGTAAAATCAAAAATAAAAGGCCAAAATGTTTTTTTGCTGGAAACGCATCAGGGATTTTTATAACATCTGTGGATGTGTGTTGTCACAGTTTCCTTTTTTTCCCTTTTTTTTCATTTTATAACTTCTCCATTCAGGAAATCTAAACAGTAGTGATGTTTGCTTTGCAAGACCTATGGAATTTAACAGATCTGTCAGGTTTCATTGGATTTCAGGCATTTCCTGAACAAGATGCAATCAACAAAATATTCCAAGCTCTTGTAAGATGTGTAAAAAAAAATTATAATTTTGCAAAACATCGAAATGAAGTCCTTGAGGAACTAATTTGCAGTCAGCTGAACAAAGATATATGATAATGTTTGTTTACTGGGTGTGTTAAAGCTCGTGCATATCTGAGTGTGTGCGACTCTGCAGGGAGCACTGTTTAACACACACACACACCATCTGGACTTCTTCAAACACTGCATCAATCTGAGTTCCTGAACATCAGTGTGTGTGTGTGTGTGTGTTCATGCATGCCTGGGTGTGTGCACATGTGTGCTCTCGTGCATGTGCTGTACACACAGACAGTATGTGTGTGTCTGCCTGCGATTGCTTGATTACATTTTTCCATACGCAAGTGTGCATGTTCACCTGCATCTGCAGACTTGTGCGTTTGGTTATTGCTGAACCTGCACTACTGTCATTTTCTTTTGTTGGACTCTTTCGGGGATTTGTGTGCACATGTGTGAGTTCATCATCATCATCATCATCATCATCATCATTATTTTGGTCACAAACAGTAAACAGTCCTTAATCAACCTTTAGTTGAGGGGAGCCAAAACAAATGACATATTATATAGCAGTAGTATCAGCTCATCGGTTACAAACTTAACAGCTTGATGGCACATTTTATAAGTATAAAACGTTATCAATGATTACACTGACGTAATCCGACAAACTGTGTTTAGTCGCTGGGTGATGAGTCTTATTTTGCCAGGGTATTTGTGGGCAGGTTGCAGACGTCCTAATCGCTGACCACGTCTGATTTCTCTCAGTGATTCAAATGGAAATTATCAGTCGAGGTTATTTGTGAATGTCGTGAAACACTAACCTTTTGTGTAAACTCACTTTATGGCTGATTTACTGTTATCTACTTTAGATTAGATTGTACACTGAGGGTTGTGTGGTCATTGTCTCCACATCAACAGTCTGCAGCAATTAATATCTATTAGTGTTCTTTCCATTTGCACTAATTACATCTTTTAACCTACTTCCTAACCTACATTACCTCATTGTTATTGCTGTTCGGCTCACTGACATTATTGATAATGCGCATTATGCCACTCTCACTTGCACTGCCACAGCAGGTAATCAAATCTCCCATTTCCATTTTCCCATTGCGTTTCTACTTATTATTGCTGAGCTGCAGCCATTACACCGTTCACATCCATCCATTCAGCTGTCAGAGCGAGACTTTTTGCCCAGAGGTTCCTCTCCCTCTTACTGGAGAGCCAGGTATTGCTAAATACGGAGTCGGGCCGGTGCAAGTTGAGATGCACCTTTGCACTCGATAATTTTATTCAGGCAATAAGTCAGTCACACAGTCAATCAACTCGGCTGCCAGCCAGCTAGTCAGTCATCCAATTGTGGGTCCAGTCCATCAGTCATCCAGCAAAGGGGTCAGTCAGCCGGAGAAACAACCAGCCAAACAGTTTGCCAGCATGCCAGATAGTGAATTACCCATTCAGCACAGCAGCCAAACACATCCAGCCAGCTAGCCAGACAGACAGACAGACACAAGCGTAATTAGTGATAAGTGATTAGGATGCTCTAGTCATTTAGGATGAACAACTGCAATTAGGGCATCTCCCTTTCTCCCTCTGTTTCTCCACTCCCCCTTTTTGTTCAATACTTTCTGCTCTCCAGTTACAGATGTGTGTGTGGCCAGACACACACATCACAAACACAAACATTAGGAGTCGGCTCTTTGCTGCACTTAGAGAAACTTCCATTGAGAATCCATTAGCGGCCTAAAAGCACTCAGACTAATTATGAATATAAATGCACTGATGTTAGCAGATGCAGTGTCCATATACACAAAAAAGTTGCCTTCATGAAAGAAAATATTTCGCTTTTTGGGTCAATGCAACATTCTTTGATAACGGAATATGAAAGTAGAGTTCTACATCTGCATACATTAATTAGCAGCTATAAGGTACGCGGCGGAGTAAAAGGTTCCTCAAAGTGTTTATAAAGCCATCAAAGTTATTCCTTTAATGGTGTTGTTTGTTTAATTAATTAATCAAGCAATTGATTTTATAATGTGTTTAGGTTGTTGTTGCATTCACCTGGACTTTTGGATGGTTTCTTAACACAAAATGATTTGTTTGTGATTTAATTTTTTAAAATAGCCACATTTTAGCTTGAACACGGCCCTTCGCAATTACAAAAAACATACATAAATCATACATTTTATAAATAAAATGTACCTTTTCATTAATAATTATGTAATGCTTGCTGGTTTTGTTGAGGCATGACAACCATTTAAGCGAAAAATAGTCAATACAGAAGTGCATTAAAAAGTACAATATATCAAATGTATTCACAAGCAACACTGAAAACTGCTACATTTACTTCACTTGATTGTGGTTTGTGTCAAATCAATAAACCACCTACAGCATAAAACAGGTCCAAGTGAGGTCATACGTAGCTGTCTTTACTGCCAGGCTTTCTACGGATTTAAAGCCTCACGAGATATCCTCCCTCCTCATGTCTCTGCTCTCCAATCACGCCTTTCTGTGAACCGTTTAACCCCCCAGCGAAAGGGGGAAAGGCTGGAATATTGGGTTTCTGCTGCTAATGGGACACGTTTAAAAAGGGGCATCAGAAAATGGCTTTTTTTTTTCATTTTATTGGTGCTTTGTGGAAGTTTTCAATTCCCCCTCATGTCTCCATTGTCTATTTAATCGGGTAGAATCTAGCGGCCTCAAATGAGGAAGGATTGCTTGATGGTTTTGACTTAGTGAGTCATACGCTAATGAAAATCAGTTATCTGCTGTATACAAACAACAACAAATAGGTGTCTCTCATTTTGGCAGAAATTCATGATTTCATTTTTCCTGCGATCCATTTCACAAATGGTGATATTCATCACAGTTCATCGTTCATTATCTCTCAATGTCCAGCAGCCACTCTATAAATGTTCCATCGCTTAATCTTCCCCAGAACCCCACTGGAAAAACGTGTAAACTCTGCATTCAAATGATGTATTGTTCATTTAGGACCAGAGCTTTTCAGTTTTGCCTTGTAATGCAACCATAAAAGTTAACCTCTAGGTTACAAGGTTGAGTCATAATTAGTTGAGGAGACATTCTGCTCATTTATTGAAACAGTCTCAGCCCAGAAACAGTTCTGGTCTGAGGGATGTTGCCATATTTACCAACCCTCCACACAGTGGTGAGGACAAACGTCCTTTTTCGTCTAGACATGATAGACTCAAGACTCTGTGTGGTCGCGGGAAATCAAAACCGAGTCAACAGACGCAGCAGATTTGTGCCAGACACAGAAGTAATGGGATTAAAATGTCCCTTCATGAAAGCCGTTAATGATCACTGTTTACAAAAGACAGACGGAAAGATGTGAGACGAGAGGACATGTGACAAAATGTGAGTGTCACATGCACAGGGTCTGATCTTTAAACCAGCGAGCCACAAAGCTTTTATATCCACTCTTGTTCTCCCTTTCTCTCTGTAACTATATAATAGCAATAACAAGATAATGTTATTATGGTACAGAATGAATAAAGTCATTTTCACTCAGACCTCCTCTGTGTCTGCTGATAAAGAGGGCAGATCCAATATCAGTGCTTTACGCTGACACACACAGACAGACAAACAATCATTTAATAGAGAAAATCCGATAGGAGCTGTCAGAGGAGTCAAGAGTCAGAGTAGCAGCACAACTCTTTTTTTTTGTGCCTCTTCGTCTCCTCGATCTTCCGGTTTGTGATCCGGAAATCGATCTCAGCCTTGCATCTTGAAGGATGTCCCGATTCCTAAAATGCATCTTGAGGAGCGAGGCGGCTTACTGGAAGAGCTATAGGCGGGGCATCCTTTGTGAAAATGTTATCGGCACCTTTGACCAAGCGGCAACCACCGGTGCTGAGAATGAAGCCAAAGTGGAAGTGCCACGGTTTTGGACTCTATAGCAAGTTTCCCTGTTCATGACGACTGTACAGGGGTGAATTTGTGTACAACTCACACGTTTGAATTATATTAAGGCTTAAGGTGTGGTATAGTCAAGGGCGTGGCCGCTTTGAGCGACAGGTGGTCGTCGCCCCCAAGAGGGCGGCCGCCGGAGCAAACCACTCTGAGCTTCACAGCGGCTCTTCAGAAACTTATGGGCCTAAATGAGGTGGGACGCACATGGATTCATCTTAAACCATGGCAGGACTCTACACTTGTAACTGTTCCTTTTGTATTCACACATTTTAGTTATTTTGATCATCCTTTCTTCATCTTTTGTGCAGCACCTGGTGAGGCACTGCTTTAACCGCATTGTTTCATGGCAGTTAACCTCAATATTACTTATGTTTTTATCTTGCCTTATCCGTATGCTACATCCAATTCAACTGGCTTGTTTACATGCGCACGTCAAATGATCATATCAATAAGAACCTGCATTGCATTCAGCACTAATTTGGTGTATTTCATGTAATAGATAAACAGGAGATAGAAAAGGCTTTTATATGTGTACACATACAGTATGTGTGTGTACCGATGTGAGTGCTAAATAATACAATTACAGTTTTAACATTAACTTTAAAATCATGTCTTATTTTCATCAGAGGTTCCTCACTTTCTGACTGTAACAAATTAAATATACAACATGATGCTGTTGCAGACATTTAAAAACAAATTTCCCCCGATACAGAGTTCTTTGCAGTAAGGATTTATAATGAATATTTAACCAGTTGATTATTACAGTTAAATAGTACACATAAAGGAGAATACGTGGGGATGTAACCCCAAGCCAATAAGCGGGGTGTGCAGCCCGTTCTCATTCCCATCCTCACAGACCTCACAGACCTCACAGACCAGCCCAGATGAAGAATGCCTTCGGCTGCATTCATTCAAAATCCGGCACCTTTCTGCAGGTTCGTGTGAATGTATTTATTTGTGCTTTAGAATGTGACCGCCCTGAAAAAAATCCAAATATTACCTTTTTATTCTTCTGATTCAGGGCTTTGTTTTCACGAATGCCGGCCCCTCTCTTTATTCACTCTCTAGCTTTTTCAACCACTCCATTCACGCTCCATTCGCCAGAGTTCGGTCGCTTGCTTTATGTTAAGAAGAGGTGTAAGACACGAGGAGAGGAGGAAAAGGAATTGAGGATGTACAAACTGGGAAATGAGAAAGGCTTCAGGTCCATAAACAGGAGAAATGCAGCTCAGGGCAATGACTCGAGCTTGTACATGAAGAGGTCCTAACCAAAATGAACCTATTTAATGTGGCATGATGCTTTAAAACCACTTCATAGAGTGCTGTGTATACACATTGCAAATGTCTTATAAATGTAAAAGCTAAGAGAAAATCAAGAAAAAGAAAAAAATTAGGGGGAGATACATTGTACAACCACATACAAGGTGATTTAAAAAAAAATAACACGGAAATTTCCATAATAAACGATTAATTATGACTCCTGGAAATCCCAAATGCTTCTCTCTTTCTCTGAGAAACTTGACATTAGCACTTCATTGGCTGAACTTAATAAAGACGACATGTGACGCTGTGTTTCATTGAAATGTGCTGCAACAGGATTGAGTACATCATCCATCTTAATGGAGCTCCTCTGTTCCGTGACCTAAGTATATTTCTCTGCATGGCCACTGTATCACATAAACAACATTTTTTGTTTGGCAGGTAATTAAACCCGTCCATTGGCATGGTGGCAGAAAGACTTGACGGATTTGGTATACCGGCAGTCTATGCAGGCTCCGCACTTTCCTTGGAGAGGTTTAGTTGTAAGCGTACTGTTTACAAAATGTTGACATGCTCGAACAACCCTTGTCACTTATGTTTCTTCCTCTTATAAGTCACCAAAGGTGGGTCTGTAAAGGTTTCTTTCAAGGATGGGTCGTTTTGGAGAATATGCCAATGTTTAACAAGTAGGTCCTTGATGTTCTCAGTGTTCGTTGTGAAGTAAATAGTGTCGTAAGTAGTGCAGTAAATACGATGTGAATCAGATTTGGAGGGCTTTTGATCGTACATGCCAATATTCTTTTTCTCTAAATTTGGTGAGCATCTGGTCTTTATTTACAGGCAAACTGTTCTTAAGGGGGATGGGATGAAAGCTTGTAGCCTTGTAGTGTCTATAACAAAATGTCCTTGTGCAACCCAATCTCGTAAAATACAATTTTTATACTTTTTTTTAATACAGGAATTGTGACATTTTTATACTGCAGGAGAAACTACATTTTTGTAAAAGTGATACCATATATATAAATAATACCAATGCATTCGTAACTGTGTGTATTTTACCATGTTTGTGTGTGTGTGTGTGTGTGTCTGTCTCCTGCAGGTCAATGAGTGTTGACCTGAGCCAAAAGTGTCAATATATCAAGTAAAATATTTCTATGTTGGAAAAGAATTCTCGTCACCGTAGATTAATATTGTAATTCTTATTTAAGGAGGACCGAACAGAAAAGCAATCAATATGCTCGGGAGCGAGGAGAAGGAGAAGGAAACAGAAAGGGGGGAAAAAAGGAGAATAGAAAATGCAAAGTCATAATTGGGCTATAAAGAATATTGTTAGCGGCAAATGGTCCGCATAATGTGGTGACTCAGCAGTTCTCGGATCCTCTCATGATTCAGCAGTTTTGTGATGTCACTCATGGATAGACACACAGGACTAAAGGTCAGAGCAGAAACAACTCAACCAAGATTTTGGCCTCAAAAGCAAAGTAGTCCAGTTTGCACTCCGGCTTCTGTGTTGATGGAAAAACATTATGGTGTGTCCTGCATAACATGAAGACCACAATCATATCTAGACATGGCGGACATCACGAGGAGTTCCAATCAGTTTTGTTTGTGGCTCACAGAGGCAGATGTATGGACTCTCCACTGAGAGTAGAGAGTTTATTTACTCACGCACAACTGAAAAGAATTTTCAATAGGTTGCTGGAAGAGCGCCGGATAAACATTTTTTTTTTTTTTACAGATGTTCAGATTTCATCTTGCCACCAGATCTCTAGAAGCTACTCTTTATTTATTTGTCTTTATTTCTGTATGAGAAACACCAGAAGCTGAATGTGAAATGCATCATTCGCTCCCAAAAGCTGTGATCTTATACAGGAATTTAAAAAAAGGGTCTGGAGATCTGTGTGTGTGGGTGTGTGTGTGTGTGTGTGTGTGTGTGTGTGTGTGTGTGGTGACATCTGAACTTCATAATTGAGTTTGTTTATTCCACGTTTTATCCCTACATCACTACCTTCTTTGGGGCGATTCCTTCTTCTTTCAATTACATTTGAAAGTTGAGCCTTTTTCTTCTTCTTCTTGCTCTATACCACTGTGTGGATCCAGCAGTCTGTTTTTTAAATGGATCATCATATAATACAGAGTGCGTGTTAGCAGGCTGTAGTGGTGGAAGTTATCTCGAGCGAGATAACTCTGAAGTAGATCATTTAGCCCAACTTAAACATGTCTGATCTGTATGATATGTATTTTTGCGATCGCATTTACAGTTGGTCACTAAATACATCTCGGGCAGATCGGATTGCTCTTGACTATCTAAACAGCTGGTGAATGCATACAGCAAGTATTAAAAAGACACATGTATGCATTTTAGCCAGATGTTGAAAGTACATCAGTAAGTACTCTGTGGATCTACTAACCGGGTCTGTCCCCGGGACACATCCATTATCTGTCCCCTGTGATAACTGCAGCTAAAGTTCATTCTCTTTCAAATGAAAAGAAAAAAAGCAGATATCAACAGAAGCGGTCATACAGAAGGTGAATCGAGCTGCTGTGGTTTTTATCTGATCCCTGATCAGTTGACCTATTGAATCATTTCTGTGGAGGAGAGAGAATTGATCTCTATTGGTCAGGGAACGGTGTGAATGGAAGCTTGTGAAAAAGATAAAACTTTTACCACACTCCCACAGCCATTTATTCGTTCATGTGTTTCTGTTAAGTTCATGAAGAGCTGTTAGCTACTGAAGCTAAACTGTTAATGCTGTAGCTAAACTGCAGAAGTCAGTCCTCGCTTAACCTTTACTCAATACGCAAACAAACCTGCAGCACAGTGCGTGGGAGAATCCAAAAAGGGCTCAAAGTTTTGGTGTGGAGGCTAACTTGACGATAGCTCATGAATCATTCATGAGAAGAATAGAGACCGTCGGGACTCTTTATGGTCTAATGCAGATCTGGCCGGTGTCCCTACAAGCTCCTCGAGTTGGGAATCTTCTCCCCGACCATATTGGGTTTGATGTCACAACTCCATCTGGATCCATTTTTTAAGGCAGCCATTTTGTTTCCCTCCTGGCAAACATTTCACCCATTTTATTTGGATACAGGAGAGAATTCAGGCCATATGGGGGGGGGGGGGGGGGGGGGTTAGTATGCCAGCAAGCTGGTAATTACAGAGAGTTCGAACATTGCAGTGGACTCACCAGGTAATCAGTCATTATGTTACCACGCTCTCCTGTGTAATGTTTTTGCAAGAAATCGGCCAGACTTTGCTACAGTTGAAATATCTGCCCTCCTTCCCACGTCCCTTTCCTCCTACCCTCCTCATCTTTCTTCCTCCTCTTCTTCCTCATCTCTTCCTCCTCCATCTATCCCTGCGTCCCTCCTCTCCCGCGTCTCACTCACTTACTCACCGTCCACCATGTGAATCAGAATAGGTTTCCGTGGGGAGCGGCTCGGAGTATTATCTTCATTTCTTCATTCCTCATCTCTGCTGCTAGTTTTACCCTCAATTTGTTGCCCAGAGCCGAAAAGCAACATGGGATTCATGAAACGTGTACACGCCGAAGAAGATGCGATTATAGCCAATCCATCTTTCTTCCCGTCCTTCTCTCTCACTTTTCAAAACAACATGGGAATCGTGAAACGTGCTCCCATCTCAGACTGGAGTACTTTCCTGTCTCTCTCTCTCTCTCTTGTCTCCTGTTTCCCTCACCCCATCCCTCCCGGTTTTTGCCTCCCTTTCTATCCCTTTTATTAAATTCTTCCCCCCTAACTCGCCTCGATCCGCGTTATCACTCCTTCTCTCCCCACTTCAGTGTCTCTTTTTTCTCTTTTCGCTCTGCCTTTCTCTTCGTCTGTATTTCGCTCCCTCATGCTCAGAGGTAATTCTCTCCCTCCTCTCCCGAGTTTTATTCATCATCATCATCATCATCCTTATCTCTCTCCCTCCCTCCCTCCCTCTCTCTCTCTCTCACACACACACACACACACTCATATACACACAAATCCAGTCTGCATATCAGTGTCACCGCCTCTGAACAATATAGAAGTTGATAGCATTTGGGCGGGTTGACGGTAGAAGAGAAGAGGAGGAGAGATGGGGATGAAGACAGAGGAGGAAAGAAGAAGTGAATACTATATACACACACACACTGAATGGACACAAGCTCGACTTGTGTGTGAACATTATTATAATTGTTTGCTCTTATTTGGAGGTGCATTGATTATCTCCAAACACTGTTGTTGAAAAGCATTTAAATAAAGGATGATCGCAACCACACAAGGGGCCAAAGAGAGAAATAACAGAGACAGCAAAAGAGGAAGACTGGCAGAAAATTACATGAATCTGGTTTAGTCAAAGAAAAGAAAAAACACTTATAAAGGATGGGAGAAATGTTTTGTTTACATCAAAAAACCGAGGCAGTAATTTCCTCTAAAACTCTGCATCTCCATTGTAAGGAAATTCGCATTATTATGATAATGAAGAATCCTGTTAAAGAGTGTCAAAATGTTGTTAACCAAGGTCTTAATCATCTTGTAACAACAGAAGACAAATGAAGGGACACACAGGGAATTGTATGGATGCATATTAGCAGGCGATATTATATTTGATTTAAACTTGATTGAATCAAAACAGATCCGTCTCGGGCGATGTAATTCTCCATTTCAGTGGCATTTAATCATGACGTGCACGAAGAGGTAAAGGACGCGAGCCTTTTTTTAACACACTGAGAAGATAAATAACGGGAAAGAACGGAATGAAGAGAGCTTGAACAAAATGCACTCAGCATCTTTCAACGGTACAACTCTGTCGACGCGGTAAACTGGGCTTCTGTGTCATAAAGGTGTCATGGCTCTCGGCCAGGGACGTGCAACGGCAGAAGAAAGACTGATTCAGATAGAATTACGTATGTTGTCTGCTTGTTTTGCATGAATTACATATTGTATTTCACTTTTCTTTATTGGATGGATTTATTTGTTTAATCCTGAAAAACCTTTTTCCTTGTTAACAAACTGCTGTTGCTGTTTGAATTGCTTACTTCGAAAACCAACCATGTAACACATACAATTACAATAAAAATACATATGCACCCACACCCATCAATCAAACTCAGTCCCTCTTGCTTCAAAACAATGATGTCATAAGAATAGAAAGACACGGCTGGGAGAGAGGTGGATGGAAAATAAAGGAGAAAGGAACAGAGAAGACTATAAGCACACACTGGAGAGGAGTGATAGATTAAATGTGTCGTCATAGACAGTTTACCCATGTGACATTAGCTAAGATGATGGATGAGCGCGGTTTATAGACACAAATATGTCTTTGTGTGTGCGTATCTGTGAAACGGACAGAAGTTTGTGTGTCCCTGGCTTGCGAACGTGCAAATATGTACGATTTTTGTTTTCATGGAGGAAATCTATTATTTTCAGGCTTGTCCACATGTCACAGACTGAACCCACTTGTTTTTGTAAGCTCTATGCATTTTTGCATGCTGTTCTCTCCTCTTTTTCCCCCCATAAATCCATCCCCTCTTCCCTGGGCTGTTGTCTGAACACTATTGTTGTAACAAATGCTTCAGATTAATTATTTAGTGGAGGGTGAATTCGTCGAAACTCGCGATGTTCAACGTTTTTGTGCCTTAATCATTTATAATCACCAAAATAGGTCACACCTGAGCCATTTAACACTGCACATATGTGCCGGTGTGTTTTTAGTGTGTAGGTGCTTGAGTAAAGCCATTAACATGATATCATGTCATCAAATGTGTGTTTTATCCAACCAGATTAGATCAGTAAAGGGCTCAAAGAAACAAAAGTATTTAAAAGAATGGAAGGCAACCGCAATAAAGCATTGTGTGATGTATTTATAGCTTTTACATTGTTGATTGAACAACTGAGCAACACCTGATCTAATTCTTATCACTGACTCCAGATGACAACAGGGACCCTCTGGTGCTGTGGGCCGCTGGTTTCATATCAACCCGTCGTCCACGGAGAGATCTGGTTGGTTGCGGCGCTGGTTGTCTGTAAAAAAGTGATTTACCGGGAAATGTGCTGTGTAAAATATCTTGATGTACAAACACTTAAGTATATTTACGGCAGTGCTCACAGTCAAGGACGCTGCTTTAGGGTATGCGCGCGCGTGTGTGTGTGTGTGTGTGTGTGTGCTCGTGTCAGAGAGCGGTGGGTTTTTATGTTAACTGTGATATCAGTAGTTTACAGCGATGGTGGGGTGAAGTTGTCTTTGACTGATTTACTTTTAATTTAAGCCTTGATGTATCTAATCGTGTTCACAGTCACCGTACATAGTCTTCACAACAAGAAGGCTTTGTACTCAACTACATTATTGATGATTTAGTCTCCATAAAGGTTTTAGTCTTCCTTAAAGGGGAACTCCAATGATTGCTGGGCAACAGCAGCTTCCTCTGACACCCACAATTTTCACTCTTACTACTACTTCATATATTTTCTTCATAAAAACATTGGAAACGTTGCCCTCTTACAAACATTATAACTATAAGACAACAGATTTACACAAGCAAGGAGCCTCAAAGTGGCACGGGGGCCATTTTTGAGTCCAGGAGCAAAACAGAAGAAGACTCTATTTCCCATATTTTTTACACCATTTATTCAGTACACTTTAACTCACAATGATGCGTCAGGCTTGTTCCAACTTAAACACTTGAATGACACTCCCACTCCTTCCCTGTACACTTGAGCTCATTTACGTCCTCAAACTAAAACTCTCATTTCAACACATTTTCATTACATACACAAAGTTTTGTCCACTTTAACATTTCCTCCATTCCACCTCTTTTCTCTCCTTCAGCTGCTCATCAAAATGAGTGCAGCAGAGGCAGTTGTATCCTTACTTTTAGTCCCTAGTCTGGGTTGTGCCCCAAAATCACTGGATCCTACATTTCCCACAATGCACCCGGGGGCATCTTTTCGTCAGACCCTTTCGAGATAACCGAGAGGACATCACTAGAATTATTATCTGAGAGTTGACAAAACTTTTCCAGAGCCACAGAAGGCAGAATAAAAGTGTTTTCACAACATGAATAGTACTTCTAAAGTAAATCATGTGTGGAATTGTTCACAATTAAATAATTATTGGAGTTAAACCATCATAAAGAAGTCTAATTGCAGATATTGACTACTAAGTTCCTGATATGATTAAAACAGTTTTGGTAAAGTCTGTGGACACATTATCATATTTGATGATGTGTGTTGTATTTCAGTTTTGTGATAAATTGGTCATTGAGCGCTCGTTTTCTTCTCACATTAAATAAAGTTTGTACCTCACAAAATTTGTAACATTAGCTCAAACATTATCTGTGAACGTCAGCAAGAGTGAGAGCTGCTCCCTTGGAAATATAAAGCTCAACTTTGTGGATGAAACAAAAAATCTTTTCCATGAAACTGAGCTATAAATCACTGTTGTGCCAACAGCTCTAATGAGTAAAATATGTCCTTATCCCCCTAAAACTGACACTGGTGATGTCCACAAATATGGAAAAAGTTGTCAGAGATCAAGAGGAAAACATGTCAAGTCTGGTTTGGGGGGGAATTAACCCTTTAAAACTGCTAATCGCCCCACTTGAAGTGCGTAGTCTGAGGATTGCCATTGGTTTACGGTATGTTGTCAGTACGTGCAGAGTAACTGAAAAGTGCTGCCAAACAAAGAACAAATACAAGTGAAAAAGCGAAAGGAAAGCTGGATTCGATCCCGCAGAAATGGCTTTGATATCAATGTGTAAAAGTAGACACTGGTAGCGTGTAGACAGTTGGCACCATGAGACAGACAAAGACACACAGAGAGAGACAAAGAGAGCGACACATCGAGAGAGAGAGGGAGAGGGAGAGACATTGTGGTTTTTCTTCTCATGGATATATAATCAGTTTAAGAGGAAGTTTTTCCCCTCAGTCTCTCTTTGATGCACAATCACATTTCGACCCACACTGTAATTCTTTCTCTCTTCATCTGTCTCTCTCTCTCTCTCTCCCTGTCTGTCTCTTTTCTCTCCCTCTCCCTCTTGTCAGTGTTTGATGTGGTGGCACCCTGGCATTGTTCTTGCTATTGTGCCAGTCTGGAAAGAAGGGAGGAGGGACAGGGGGGACGGGACAGAGATAGATGAAGGGATGGCATTGCAGTATTGATGTGGCATTGAGGCCCCAGTAAAGTTGAAAATCTGGATATAATTGACAGCTACACTGGCAGATCTGGGATTCCCATCAGAAAGTAAAGGAATGTTCTAGAATGTGCCCGGAATGACCTCTGAGAACTTTCTGGAAAGACCAGCGGGCAGAAGGACTCATGTATGTATCATCGTCACCAAACATTCATGTTTGTAATTATTCCTCCTGCTCTTCCATTTCACCCTGCTTATCTCTATTATGTGTGTGTTAGAGCGAGCGAGCGAGTGTGCATCTGTATGTGTGAGGGAGAGAGAGAGAGAGAGAGAGCGAGAATGAGTGTGTGTGTGTTTGTGTGTGTGTATGTTTCAATGAGGAGGACAGTGTGCACTTGTGTGTGAAGGGGAGAGAGTATGTGTGTGTATGTGTGTGTGTATGTGAGCGTTCACCAATGATTTAGCCAAACCCGGACTGCTCCCATGTCATAAATATCCGGGTTTTGGTGAGGGTACTTCCTGTTTTCTTCTTGTTCCATTCTGCCGGCATGGTGAATCAAACTGAAATGAACTACTTATCTATTCAAATCCTCTGCAGTCAGCGGTCCGATTTGTGTGTGTTGTTAGGTGTATCTGGATCCTTCTGCCCACCTTCAAAATGTTGATATCGAGCTACCCACTGGATCTACGGACTATATCTACGTTCCACAAGTGGTGTGGTAGAAACTGAACTCTCTAGAACTGGATGAACTATATAAGCCATGGAGTGAACTAAACTATAGTCCCCCCCCCCCCTGTCTTCCATTTATTTCCTTGGAAGTGTTGCATTTGAATTAAACCCAGAGATACTTTAAAGGCCTATTATTTTTGTATGTTTTGAATTTACGTTGTTCTTTAAATATTATAAATTATAAAGATTATAAATATAATACCTTGTTGTTCCTTGTGTTCTTATCAGTGGTTTCCTCACACACATTGGGCTCCCAGATGAGCCCAGTAAACATTGCTCATCCATAATGTTTGCTTAACATTTAAGACCATTCCCACTTGTTACATGTACTAATTTATTTTTATGTAAGAAACCCTGTGAAACCAAACCAAATATATTAATCGGACTCTTTTCTCCATGCTATGTTCAGGATAAAATATAGAATACACAAAATATAGAAATAATGTATTAAATAAATGTATTCAGAGGCTTTTTGCCACCATGCTACATCTTGGTGGGGCTTGACTCGGATGATGTGACACTTGACAAACATGTGTTCTTCGCAACCCTTTGTTGTTTTGTCCGCTCTGGTTTACGATCTGTGTTAAACATTATGAGCATTAAGTTTATTTGTTTCACCAAAAGATATTTTTGGGGGGAAATAAAAGTCTCCACTTCAATAAGACCTCATCTCTTGATCATTTTATGGTCATTTTATTTACAACAACAAGCTGAGAAATCTGCTGAAGCGTTTTGACATAAAGCCTTCATCAGAGCAGATGCAGCATCAGTATCTTTTTTATAACGACATAACGTACAATTAGCAATCAGCAAGAGAACATTTACACCGACACAAGAGGCAGAATGCATTTAAAATCAACAAGTTATTTAAATCAAATCATATAATCCCCTCAGACCAAAATGATGGGATTATAAAATCTGTTGAGAACACTTGTTTCCTCTTCATGTGGCACCTAAACGTGTTTCCAGGTGGATCTGTTTATCTGTGTGCAGGTGTGTGTTTTGTGTTTGACACCACGGCTCCTCTATCTATCCCCACGCACATATTTCTCTCTGTTTCTCCCTGGTTCTCTGTTTGACCCTCTCTCTTTCTCTCTATCGATTCAGACCTCAGCTAATTACTAATTCCATTTAAATAACTCTGGATGAATACAAAGGCATCCCTTTACTGACTCATACTGAATACTGACAAGACAAGCCAGAAGGCGACTTGTACGGACTTCCAGATGAATCTCTATGTCAGCCGACACCAAATAAAATAATAAAAGACAATCCCATCTTTAACTTGCAGTGAATACCTAATGACTCCGGCTGACAGATGCGGGTACAGTAAAACCTTCTTCTTTTGGATGAGCACAATCGTTGGAGTTCATTCTTTCCCACGGCCTCATCCATTTGGGGGCCGCATGTAGAGCAGTGCTGCTACAGTGAAAGGGTTTGATGCTAACTGGATTTTAAGGCGGACACCCTCACAGATTTCTTTCTCAAGTCGCAATATGATAGAACGGTCGGAAACAGCCCAACGAAAATATCTTTGGACACAAGAGATCCAATAACTTGCTTGTGCAGATGTTGGAGATACGATGTTGCCTCAGCACTCTTTCCTGCTGAGCACTTGTGCAGCTTTGTCCTTCAACATTGTAATAGTGAGGAGACGGTGAAGTTTCACACTGTTCAGTAATCGCTCTTTTCGTTGCAGGCGCCCACTGAGCAAATACAGATTGAAATTGAGTTTCTTTAACTTTAACTTTTTCCCAACATTTTTAATGAGGCCAAGTAAAATGGACACTTTCGATGCAGTGGCGAAAAAGACCTTCCTGTACAAAACAGTTACTGAATTGTCAGACATCTTACTGGTTCAGGTAGCATAACATTTAGCCAAAACTGAATATGGAAAATGCATCAAATGTCATCTTAATGAATCCCATCTGTCTTTGTTCTGACTTTGAATATAAATTGAAGGCCTGTGGTGGCATACCCTTGGTATTTTGCTCCCTGGGAAAATATAAAAAGTCGAAAATGTCACTTGTATCTGTCAGGCATAACTGTGTTTAGTGTGAAATTCAATGGTTCAGTGGCGAATTCAAAAGAGGACACAAAGCGTGTGTGAGAAAGATAAAGGGCGGAGATGGGAGACTGGAGGAGAAAAAGACAGAGAGGCAGAGAGAGAGAGAGAGAGAGAGAGAGAGAGAGAGAGAGAGAGAGACTCAAAGGGAATAAGTGAGCCCAAGAGGAAGGAAATTGAGAAAGACGGGGGAGAGAGGAGAGAGGCCGATGATTGATGGAGCCAAAAAGGCGATTTCTTGCTTCATCTGATCTGCATTACTCTGCAATCAGCAGACACACGCACACATGCACACACACCTTGCAATCAACACACATACACACTCTTGATGTCTCCCTCACAGACTATAAGTCTGCAATCAACATACAGGTTACTGATCAGAGACTGTCATCAACACACACACACACACACACACACACACACACACACACACACACACACACACACACACACACACACACACATGCACACACATGCATATACACACTCTCTCTCTCTGCTGGGAGATGAGTATCTGCTCACATTAAATGCTGCACTCACAGGCCCAGTCTAAAGAATGGCAGTTTTAACATGTGTTAATGGTAACACCTCTCACCGTGTTTTACAGCTACTTTGGGTTTTGAAGACACACGGCCTCGCTCGCTTTCCTTTTTATTTTCTCTTTTGTTCCCTGAAGGACAAATTCATCTTCCCGCTTGCCTCCTCAACAGGAAGGTGAAATGGCAGGGTCGGCCACACACTGCTCCCCTGGAGGTGTGGGCCTTCAGTACGTTGCTCAACGATATCACTTTCATTTTCGCCAGAAAAACAAAATACACAGACCCAAAAGGCGTTATGCATAATGTTCAATTTTGCACTCAGGGATATATATGGTCACGGGTCTTTCTAAACCTTAAAGGTACACCGTGTTAGACTTGGCCAGAATTTCAGTTTGAAATATTCAAAAAAAATGAGCTAACATTCAAAAGAATGTGAAGAAGTAACACTTTTGATACTAGGCCAAGTATGTTAATGTGTTGTGCTGCAAAGATATCTGCTGCCAACCAGCAAGGTCTGGCCCGGCCTGTCTTCTTATACCACCTGTTCCTTTAGAGGCGATATTGAGTCACTGTTGCTGCACTCGGTCCAAAGAACGAGGAAGTACAGCTGCCCCGAGAGCTTTATAGTCGTACATCATGGTCCGTGTACGTGTGGCAGAAACGAGAGGACAACTCGCAGCCTTGCCTCGTCCTGTCCGTCGCCGGGGAGAGATTGCAGCAGCTCTGGGAGATGGAGACAGTTAGCAGACAGCTGCTAGCTTGAATTCAACCAGTACAAACCTCTGGCTCCTGGAGTCTGATCCCAGGGAGCAGCCCCGAGCCAGTCTCCCGGAGCAGCCAAGTGCCGACCACTCCCTTCACCGCTGGATTGGGGGGGAGGACGAGACGAGGGTGCGTGTCACTTTCTTGTTTCTGCCACTTTGGATCTAATCCAATAAACAAACTATCAAAGCGTACACGGACCGTACAGCCACTGGTTAGTGGCACCGTAAACACACGGATGTCTAACGTAAACTACAGGCCGACGCCACACGTGAAGATTATAAGATAGTAGTGTTATTTGGACCGGCTCTCAGAGTTTCAGCGCTTTGGTTGAATTTTGAGCATTCATGCCCTGCTGTTAGTTAGTAGTTGGCTTTTTTTCAATAACTGATGACTGATTGTATGGACCCAGTAGCAGAGGTGACTTGCTGACCCCTGTTTGTTTGGAGCAGGTGGCTACATATTACACGATGCAGCTTTTAACCAATGACTGATTATCTGTTATCAACTTTGTTACGACAGTCACGCAGTCATAGTCCCGTATGAAGTGGGCATGTGATGTATATGTGTGTTGATCTGGTTAGACAGAAATCCTTTATACAAGACATTATTGTTAACATGCAGCTTCAGGGCGTTATCTTGGAGTTGGTTCAGACTTTTTCTTTCACCGTGGAGAGAACAGAAAAAAAGCCAGTGAGTCTCGATTCTAAGTGGCTGGAAGGTTTTAGTATTTAGGGTAAAGTTGAACACCTCGGATGCAGGTTCTTGTTGCCCGTTATGAATGAAGGGGCCAGTGTTGAACTCTAGATAAGGACAGCAACAGTTGGGCTTGGGGCTATTTGTGTGAACATTTATTGTCAAACGTCATCACATTTCTATTTCTATAATCTAGATGTCCAATTCGACTAATAGTAGAAGGATGACATACTTTTGAAACTATTTAAGCCAATTGGAAGCTGGTGTCTTCCAGCTTTTAAAGACGGCTGCATGGGAAACACAGCTGATAGAGCTCCACTTTGTTTGGTTCTCCGACTCTCCAAGTGTGGAGAGTACGACTTGCACATTATGATGCAAACTGGTTGGATCTTTGGAATATACACAACTTTGACAACTCTTAATAATGACGTTTTCTAATGCATTTTTTAAGTTTTTACTTTCTGTTCCTGTAATAGGGAGGATTAGACCTTTACCATAAAAAAACCAAAGAGGTCTCTTTACTCATTTATCAAAGGTTTGCTGCTGCATACAAATACACTGTTTATATTGTGCCTTGTGCTGCATGCTCAGTTTACTGTATGTTGACTAAAATGTATTTGGTATTTAAGCGCAGGAAACAACACACATGTATGCACAAATACATATGCAGACACACAAAGCAACTATAGCCTGCTCAACACAGAGATGATAAATGAATGTACAGATTTGAAAACATTCAAAAGTCAATGAAACAAATGTTTCACTCTCTCTCTCTTAAGTCAACACACACTCACACGCACACACACACACACAGAATGACTTATTAGTAGTCTAATGTCTGTGAAGTCTGTCAAAGCAAATGCATGCAAACGCACACACTCCACGCGGATGAGTGATTAGTAAGTTAATGTTCGTGAAGCGTCATCATTTTTCAGTTGAGTGCTGGAGGTTTGTTGGTATGAATTATGACCTCTGTATTGCCGTGTGTCCACCACTCTCTCCGCTTTCCCTCCATCCAACTCTCCGCCCCAATGTGTGTGTGTGTGTGTCTTCCTCCCCCCCCCCCCCCCCCCCTTCTCATCGCTCATCTCTCCTGCCTGCCTGATCATCATAATCAGATATGATTTATGGCGACGCAAACACGCTCACATGCAGGCTTGCACGCACACGTATCGTTAATCAGATATTTGTCCTGCAGTGGGCTATCATAATTCTAATGATAACAGAATCTCTGGGAGATTAAAAAAAACAACACACACACTGCAACAAGATGCTGTCTGATAAATGACATTCCTTGAGCGGTTTATGTGCACACACACACACACACGCCCCACAAAAAGTACTCCTCTGTACACACATGCGCACACGCACCTGTATAACAAACTGCTCCCATGTATCTGAGAATGATTGTGTTCATGTAAGTAGACAGGACACACACCTATCTTTCATCTCTATCATCATTCTCTCATCCTTTCTCCGGCCCTAACTCATTCTTGATGTGCTACACACTGTCTCACTTTAGCTGAATGCTAAATGATGCCACAGTGTGCTAATGGGATTCACGCTGCGAGCATGCTAATGATGGCTGGTAGCTGATGTTAAAGGTGCGATCACTAATATTTCACTAGCTCTTTGCATAAAGTGAGCGTTATTTATGAGCAGGGGGGCTTGCAAGTGTTGCTGATCAATGCCAGCAGCTCAGGAGGAGCCACTGAAGGAACAGAGGAGCTTTCAAACTTTCTTAAGAGGCAGGTTTAGAAAGCTTGCGTCTGTGAAAGTAATGGCATCTGGGGGGATTATTAGGTCTTGGAGGACTTCTGCACTCTATTGAACTGAATGATTTCATGTTCCAAAATGAAAAAAGCCACAATTTAAAATAACTAATGCCTGCCCTCTCCGGATGCTTGATATGAATATGAGATATTTAATGAGTCTGCTTTGACATCAGTGGAAAGATTTGTTCTCAATTTATTTAGCGAACACCTAATTTAGTAGCTTTTCAGATACTCACCGAAGGAGCATAACCTGCTGGATTGGTACAGAATGGAGCCACAAAAACGGAAGCTAAAGTGAAAAGTTCAACACCCAATGTAAGACATTTTAAACCCCCCTTGCGTCAAGTTTGGCAGAAAGTATAGGTTTTTTGGAAAGTGCCTTGACAGTTTAGACATCCTCACCAGAAGTCTTTTCAGCACCAGGCAGCCTACTCGTCTCATACCCACCCTGTTAGCCATAAAAGACACAAACTAGAACCAAACTATGTCTTATTTTCTATCAATAAAACGCTGAACTCACCTTTGACTGTCTACCGATATAATGAATCTACAGAGTAAGACTAGTAGGAGAGGGGGTGAAGGGGGTTTGAAGGAAGAGGTGACGAAGCACAGATAGAGTGAGAAAGAATTGAGGAGGAAGACAGGAAAGGAAGATGAACGGAAGGAGAAGGAGGCAAGAGGAAGAGGATGGGGCAGAGACATACAGATGGAGCAAATGGACTGCATTTTATATTGCATTTTTCTAACTTAACGGACAATTCATTCTCTCTCTCTGTCTCGCACACACACACACACACACACACACACATATACTGCTGACCTGCTCATCAGAAGCAAGTTGGGGTTCAGTGTCTGTCTCGAGGACACTTCGACATGAGCTGGGGATCGACACGCCAACCCTGCAATTAGTGGGCGACCCGCTCTTTCTCCTTAGCCACCGCGCCGCCAAAGAGAAGGGGGGGGGGGGGGGGGGGGGGGATAAACACTTTTATGACCATATTGTCTGCATTATCTGCATTATCTACTGTCAGTGTGAGTGACGCAGAGCAGAAACTATCCAGTGAGAGCAGACAGAAGACGCGACTGATGCAGCACTCTCATGTCTTCCTTATTGCTTAATCTTTGACTCAGAGATTTATGACCTCGTGACGGGTTGCTTTTTATACATGACAAATTCAAGTTGTGTTTTTTTTTTTTTTTAATCTGTTAAGTGATCCTGTCTTTCTTGCTTTCCCTCCACGCCGGTCCCTACTTTGTTTGTATCTCTTTCAGATGGAAAACGAGGCTGTTTGAATGCATCCAAGCTAAAAGCGAGGAGGTGAAAAGCGTTGACACAGGCAGGACTTTGCTCTGAACTGTTTGGTCAGGTTGCAGTTTTCCATCTTGTGTGAGAGATTCGCCTCCCACGGCAGAGCAAAAGCCACCGAGCTTTATTTCACTTATTTTCTCAATCAATGAAACAAAATTCTGTCTAATCAAACAATCCCTGACCCCCTGATTCGAAAAACATGAGCGGCGAAATATAGCTAACTCGAAGGCCCTGAAGCTCCGCCCCCTGCTGCTGCATACAACTTGTCAACAATATCCGACATTGCTTTTGGGGAGCGTACGTTTGCTGTACTTCAGAATCATGTTCCATCGTGAGTCTCGAGCTCCTTTGTCTGGCGTGGACGGCGTACAAACACACCTGGAGTCACAGCTGGATCTCAGTTTTCTAATCTATCCTCACCCCCTCTCTCTTACTCACACACACATACTGTCTGTATGTGAGTGGCAGATATAGAGTAGGTATGTGGTGTATTATAACAATAACACACCCTTGATAGTCCCTCTTGGCTCTCTCTAACTCTCCTTCTCAATTACTCTCCCTCCCTCTCCCTCTCCCTCTCTCTCCCTCCCTCCCTCACACTTCATAGCAAATGTAAATCATGGCAGGAAAGCTTGACTTTATATCTCTTTTGGGATACCGCGCGAGAAGCCCCCAACACTCATTGTTATGCGGATAGAGGGAGAAAGGATGCTCTCCTCTCCCACTTAACCAGAAGGAAATCAAAATCTCTCCCGGTGAAACCACAGAATGTAATTATCAGCACGCTTTTGATCATTTCCTTTCCATTTCCTGTTATCTGGCTTTTCAGCTGTGCACTAAACACACCCTCACACATGAATACACACGCGTCTGTGTAAACACACGCAAACACACAGTGGTGCAAACGTTTTAAATGATCTGTGTGTACGTCAATCAACATGGTGATTTCCCTTTGGGTCAATTCCAAGCTTCTGTCTTTCTAGTGTTGAGTTTTTCTTGGCGTACCTTCAGCCTCCTCCTTTGCAAGAATATTGTCTTTGTTCTTTAATTTCCAATTAGAAAGAGCAACCATCTCTCTCTCTCTCTCTTCCTGTATTTGTCACCTTCTGCATCTCTCTTTATCTTTCTCTGGCTTCTTCTATCTTCCGCCTCCATTTCACTCTCTCCTGTTCTTTTTGTCTCTTTTTCTTCCTTTTTTTAAGTCTCTCCCTCTATATGTCCACCCTTGTCATCCGTCCATAATCAGGTATTCTCTCCCCCTCGTCCTGGTCCACATCTGGGAGCATGTGATGTGATTTTTGGTTGAGACGCTTGATGACTTCATCTCCGTCTCATCACTGATGGTGGAATTCCTTGTGTCACTTGCCAAGAGGTTCACAGGCTCACTGGACCATCCATAAGCCTTCTACAGTGGATGACCGTTGGACCATTGGATTCCCACCTGACTGTCAGCATGTCATCCCTGGAACCTACAACAACATCTGATTGGAGGCAGCAACACAAAGCAAGTTTTTCCTCTTTTTCTCTTTTCTTGCACTCTGTGACCCAACCTCCTCCCTCTGTGAATGTTGCTCTGCTCTGTTCTATTATGTATTTTTTTGATGTAGAAATGCTGATGCACTCAAGCTCATTAGACGCCATCCAAAAAATAAATGTTCCATGAACTCTGCTGGCTCATGGTGGATATTGTCAGCCTGTTCAGCCCTGGTGCGTGATGAACAGCAAACCTTTTTTCAACCTTCTTCAAACTGTTGTAAACAATCATTTTTATGCATAACAATGAACACTTCAACAAGCATAATGCCCATATAACTTGTGTATTTCAGGCAAACCATCATATAGTTGTCTGGAACTGCCACAACATTCATGAAAATCACGATCAACCGTCATGCATCGATGCAGTCGTATTCCTCGGATCACAGAAGTCTGTCAGTTATTCTCAGAATTGGTTGTCATGTTTCTTTTGATTGAATGTGGAAAATGAATAAGGCCAAAGAAACAGATGAGTGTAAAAACTTGCTTTGATGAGAACTCGATGACTGAAAAATATAAGGTTTTGTGTAGCTCTTTTGTTGCAGCTGTGTGCACAGAGGACATTAGGCCTGACTTTGGCAGATGGGAACCAATGGCAGTTAGTGCATGTTGCAGTCAGGGAAGAAGCTGATGTAGCCACAAGGCTTTGGAGTTAATTTCCCTCGACGTAACAGCAAATCATCTCTCCAGTAAAAACCTGTGCCATAGCCATGCTATTTGCTTTTATTTGTTGGATTTGTCATGTTTGCAGAACATCTCTGCGTGCTTAATTCCATGCTAATCTATTATTTGCACAATCTGTAGTTCATCAGTAAAAATTCATCATATTTTAACAAACACGGAGGTCATCTGATGTCAGTCTCTTGTGAATATGCGTCTCAGTAACTATGGAGGGGTGCCTTTTTCCTCTTGGTTTTTGCCTTTTTTTTCCGTTTCTTCTTTTGGGTTTAATATATTTCAGGCTACAGTGTTTCCACTTAAGTTTTAATTGAGAACCGTGGTAGCATTTTGGGAGCAAATTAAGCTAAAATTCAAAACAAAAGCTGTGTTTCAGTTGTATCTGGAGAGAATCCTTTGAACCGGGACTCAGTTCATCCCGTGTGAATGTGTGACATAAAGCAGACGTGGGGAGTAAATCACATCTAAGTATAGATTGGCAACGCTCACACCGACAGACTCAATTTTCGGGCCTTTTTTTTGCAAAAATATCAAATACAGGACACTGATGACAGAACATTTATTACTGAGTGAAGGACCTTAGCTTACCTTACCGTATTAATTAAATCATTACCACTGTTACTCATAATGTTTCAACTAACAGCTGACATTGTGAGCTAACAATGTGGAACAACCTTGGAGCAACACCAAGAACCATTGGTAAAAACAATTTTTTCGACAGCACACAGAAGTGGAGTGGTATCCTCATAACAGTGGGCTGGTTTTAAGGGTCACGATGGTTCATTGTCGAGACAGACAGATGGAGAAAGAGTCCCGGGTGGAAAGAGAGAAAATAAGAGAACAGAAAGGCACGGAGACGGAGGAGGGGGGGGGGGGGGGGGGGGGGGAAACCTCATCAAAAAGGCAGAAAAGATATACAAAGTTTAAAAACTGTTTTATAAGGACAAGAAGAAGAAAAGAACGAGACAGAGGGAGGGATCAAGGAAGGCGTGGAGGCCGGGTTGATGGGCATGCATGAAAACAACAACAAAAAAGTATAAAAGAAAAAGAAGGAACGTTACCACAGAGAAGCAGATTGCACGTTCAGATCTTTAACTGCTGGTCAAAACAACTGCACACACATCCATGCATGCATGCAGAGCCCGACACACTCAGAACAGGGTTATTCTAAGCGATAATGTCTTTAGCAGTGCGGAGGACTTTGGGGATTTTGGTCCTGTGGCTGGGCAGCTCTGAACACACAAGCTATGATAGTAACTAGCTGGTTTGGAGGCATAAAAAAAGCCAAATCAATGCAGTCATATTGTGACCATAATGGACGTGGCTTTTATTTCCCATAACGAGGCAGATCGATTACAGGTTAACCTCCGTTTCTTTTGGCTGCTCATAGTGCTTGGTATGGACTTAACCTGAATCCACCAATATTTTGATAACTCAAGTACTTCTAGAATAGGCATGTGGCGTTAGATACTAGTGGTAATGCCAGTACCAATACTACTAATACTCTGAAGCGGAGTCACAGCAAATACCTGCAGTATCGCAAATGTAAAACTCTACCACAGCATGTCCATCAGTTTGGTTACTAATGTAAGAATACATCAGAGCAGAGTGAGAAAAAAAACTCCCATAGCCACAAAGTTTAATGCCATAAATACGTTTGTTATTGGCAAACAGTGCTGCACATAAAAGCAATACTTATATATGTATTTATTCAGGGATTAACATCCTGTTGAAATGTAAAGCTTCCTCTAACTGCATCTACAGCAGTATAACTGTCCGCATATTTCACTGTGCAAAAGGTCTGTTGCTGGTCCTGAAATGTTCCAGTATGGTTGTTGTATTAAATCTTCTTCTTTTTACTTCGGGTAACTCTACCAAAATTATTCATATATGCATTTATTACTTCTGTAATTCTGTAACTACAGGCCTCTATTAGTTCATTCACACAGCTATGAATATGAGGTTCACTCTTGTGCACTCTTCTGTGATTTGAGGGCCGCTGGTTTGCATCCCTCCTGATCAGGAAGCTGAACGTGTAAACCTCAGCCGTCCACTCAACAGCCACCGAAAAAGTCCTTTAGTTTAGGGACCAGTCTAGATCCAGTCCATGTCCATTAAAGGGCCAGTGGAGGTCTGTGGCATCCATGTTGAGAATGTCTGTGTGTGTGTGTGTGTGTGTATGTGAGTGTGTGAGGGAGTTGTTGTGTTTGGGAATGACATTTCACAGGGAGGCCCTGTCTCTTTTCTGTGGTCGGCCTCTCTCTCAATTCCCCTCCTTTTTGTGTCTATCAGTCGATCTGTTTGTCTGTTGTGGTCGGCGCTCAATTTAGCTTGAGGACAACCCAGCTCTACACACACACACACACACACACACACACACACACACACACACACACACACACACACACACACACACTCTCTCTAACAGACGCAGTATTTTGGCATAGAGCTCAAACAAAACCACAGTGGTCCAGCCCTTGGCAACACAGCCGAGATGAACTGACCACTTTGACGTCCGTCTGGACACACAAGCGCCCCAAACACACACAAACAGAGTTGAATAGAATAGAATATCTGTCATTTAATCTGGGGGATGACATACACTACTTCATGTTGTCATCTCTCAAAGAGGATTTCTAAAAAGACTTGTTTTGAAAGTCTAGCTGCGAAAGGGTGCTCAACATTGTCTTGTGCTCAGATGTAAAATATACGCACAGTGAACGTCAGATATTTTTCTTTTTGGAATCAATTTCAGATATGACTCAAGCTTGGAAACACGAGGCGGTCCGATGGCTTTGCTTTGCTCTGAAGAAAAAGTGGTGAAAAGTATTTCTTTACTTATTGACGTGTTTGAGTGGGCACACCACACCCTGACACACACACACACACACACACACACCCTGTGCAGGGCCCCAGCTAAAAGCAGAGGGGACTGTTTCCTGTCTGTCGAACCACGCCCTGAGTGGAAGAAGGAAAGAGTACAGGGCACTCATGTACTTTGGCAAATACAGTTTATCTGTGTCCAGTGTGGCATAAGAGAAAGTCACACACCGTAGATTCAGAGTACAAGCACACGTTGGGTAACACATAGCGTGTAAGACATTTCGCATATTCATAACGTGTCGTGTAAGTTGTGAGACGACGTTATGAGTGTTAAGGTGACGATATGAAGACCTTCAGGTTTCTAATGTCGCGGGTCCACAGTTAGCTTTTTAATATTCTCTTTCCCTCCTCTTTATAAAATACATATTCTCTTTCCCGTTTCTCTCTTTCCTTCAGTGCTTTCTCTCCTTTCTTTCTCCCATTATATGACCAAAAGTATGTGTCGGAGGTCGTATTTCATTGTTTAGACTCGGGGGAATCTTAATGATATAAATTAAATTATTTTAGGCAATACTGCCAACTTTTATGGCAAAAGGTTTGGGAGGGCCTCTTGCTGTGTTGCCCCCATGCACACAGTGAGGTCCGTACAGTGTGGAAGAACTTAGCTGGCCGGCACAGAGTCCTGAGATCACCCCCATCCCACACCTTTGGGATCAACTGGAACACCGGCTGAGATCCAGGCCCCTTATCAGCCTAACATCAGTGGTCGACCTCACTAATGCTCTTGTGGCTAAATGGGAGTAAATCCTTGAAGCCAGGTTCCAAAATCCAGCGGAAAGCCTTCCCAGAAGAAGGGTGGAGGCTGTTATGGCAGCATATTAATGCCCGTGGTTTTGGAATGAGATGATCAGCACTCACATATGGGTAAAATATTCAGCTGTCCTCGTATGGTGTATCTTGTTTTACTGTGTACATCAGTAGGGGAGGTCACCTGCCATTAGACTCATGACAGTCTAGTGTGTGTGTGTGTGTTTTCATTCGTGGCCTGCATGGTGGTCATCACGAGGATAAAAAGATTATGA
>NC_136543.1:8804741-8834741 GCF_910591455.1 Pholis gunnellus
GACACACACACTGCAGGTGTGACTCTTCTTCACTCCCATTTCAAACCCACATGTCAGCACACAAACTTAGTTTCCGTCTCATGATCGGGGAGCAAATCCAACACAGGTGTACGTATCAATCTATCAAAAGATTTACTCACATTAGAAATCAAGCAAGCTGCCATAGCTTGCAGCTGCTTAGAGGTGTGCACATTTGTGTTGGCTCTAAGTTACATAAATGAGATAATAATAATACAACTATTTAACTGATTTTGTGTCTGTTATGATGATAGCAAAGCTCCGTCAACATCCTGAATTTTAGCTTGCACGATGTGTTCACCGTGACTGTAAGTTTTGCCACACCAGGGGGTGAGGACCGAGGGAGTTCTGGGAAGCTCAGCAAACTCCCACAGCTGCAGACAGGTGAAATGAAATAGAAATTGGATATTTGATGTGTTCATATTCACTGTAACCGTGACATCTATGTGATGGCTTCTTTTTTTTTTTTTTTGGGATCAAAATTGGACCCGAGCGAGTTTCGGAAAAAAACTCTCTTCATTTGGCAGAAGCTGTTTGCACCGTTAATACCCGACCATTGAGCCCGTCAGTCACCACGAATAAACCTGTAAACAGAATATTCCCGTCCAGCTGTGGTGTCCTGAGAACAGTCCACCAAAAAAAAGTCTCCATAAAAGACGTGGCTGCCAGCTCGTCTCTCTGTCGGAGCGAGAGTTTCCTCCTAATCCAGTGGGGAAAAAAAAGTGACGACCCCAGTGGCAGCAGCAGCAGTCAGTGCTTATCAGCAGCAGGGTGTCTGAGACATTAAGTTGAAATGTGTTTATGTATAAATATACAGTACACTCCTTCATGGCAGCTCTCAAGTCTCTCAAGAAACGGTTACAGAAAGAATGAAATAACAACAGGACAAAACAAGCCAACAAATCTGCCCTGTCTCATCTTGTCAGGGACGCCTTACTTAAAAAGGAAAAGGAAGAAACCTTGGATTCAGGTGGTGTGAGTCTGAGCTTGCACAAACAGCAAAAAGAAAAGTCGAAGAAGTAAACCTGATTGAAGTCGACAGTTAGACACCCTAACTGGTTTCCCAGTAATCTCACCATGATCTTAACTGGATTATTCTGACAGAGTTATGTTACCCCCGCGCGTCCAAAGGCCGGTAACACGAGGATCCACGTTTTAAAAAAAAGGATAATTCTTTGTGTACATTTTGTGACTCTGCAGTTTTTTTTGCAGGTGGAGCTTTGCTGCATGAAAATCCCAACGTCTGCATATCCGCAGTCAGCGTGAGAAGAGTTGGATGAATGTCAGTGTGGTTATCCTAACACAGCGGTGATATGTTTATATGTGACCACCCTAAACGGGTCACCATGCATGTAAATGTGGCCAATTAAATACAGTCAGTGTAACAGTGTTACATCTGAGCAAAGGATTTGATTTCAACCCGGACAGCACATCAGTTCAAGTCATCGGATATTGGCAACATAAAAGAGCCATAAACAGTATGCAGTTTCAGAAAATCTCTTTAAACTATAAACTGTCTCTTATTTCTTCTCTATGTTCAAATTAATACGATTTAGGGACACAAAGAACAAAGCTTTATATATTTCCAAACCAGCGCGGTCTTTCTCTCTGGTTAATGCCATCTGTCACTGTGGGACCAACTTAGATTTATATCTGGACTTTTACGAAAAGCCTCAAAGTTTAAAAACAACATTTTAAAATCTCATCTAAGTCCAGACACAGAGTCTCTCTCTATATGTGTGTGTGTGTGTGTGTGTGTGTGTGTGTGTGTGTGCGTGCGAGTGTCATTGCCCTGCTAATGTCGAAGAGCCGAGGGACACAATGAGCAAACGGGTAGAAAGACGAGAGAGCTGGAGGGGACGCAGACAGAGGGAGAATGAAAAAGACAGAGACGGTTGATTTGTGAGCAGAAGTATGTATGTAAAATCTATAAATGTTACACTTGACACATGGACAGACCAGCAGCTGGTCCGCACGTAAACCGAAACCAGATTTACTTTTCACAAGTTGTGCTTTCCATTCAACAGCATCTCCGTCGTTCTGTTTCTCATTCCCCCGCTCCCGCTTCTCTCACTTTATGGGAAATCTATTAAAACCTCCGAGCTACTTCGCAGTGTAAATTTATTTTATAGAAATCGTTCTGGGCAAAGAGAGAAAGAAAAAAGGGAGAAATTGTAGTGATATAATTACAGGGCTGTAGATTTGACTGCAGGTGAATAGTAGATGTTCAGATATTATGATGCTCTGTGCAACCAGTTTTATTTGATCTGGGCGTTGATGATGGATGAGTTTGAAAGTGAAACCTCTCAAAGCTAAGTGCCTGTAGAAAATGTATCACGAGAGACATATTGTGTGAATAAGTACTCTATTACAGTAATACATTTCCAGATGCTACTGCACTCACACAGACACTGGCTGTGATTATAATAATGTATTATTATCTGATCTACATAATATAAATATTGGAATATTGCAAATATATAATGAACATCTCAAGAGAATATTTGTAAGTGTATAACAAACAATCTAAGACGCAGATTATGTTTTTGATTTTAATTTCTCAAGTTAAATCCAACTCATCAAAATCCATGCATCATTATCCAGAGCTTCGCCCTCAGGTCTTGTGGTCAGAGAGAAGCCAAAAGAAATATTGGTACAATCTCTGGAAAATTGTGTCAACATTAATCTCCTTGATTTGATTCGTGCAGCTACTACAAGTACAGCACATAGAGCAGAGCACGGTATGTGCACATATAGGAAGTACATGTTACATGTCCCACATGTACTAACTTCATGCATTCAAAGATATTTGACAGAACAATTAAGGTAATGTATACAAAGAAAACGACTTAAATTGTACATTTAAGTCCGCTACATCTTAGAGGTGAATATATTTACTGCCCTACGTTTGTCTTTCAGATGACGCTCTTTCATCCCCTCCATGTCCAGTGAAATCCATGTATTTCCAGATGTGTTGATTTTGAATGTGATAAACGGAAGGATGATGTGTTCCTTTTTGTTTTGAGAAAATCCTCCTACTTCTTAAGCTAAATTTAAAAAGCCACTTAGATCTGCTATAAAATGCACCGTCGTAGAGAAGAAACCAGGAATGTTTTTCTGAGCTCATGAAAAGTTGACTTTTTAGAGATACGTGGTTCTCACGGCACAGCGACGCTACAAACCCATGATGATCTCATAGAACATGATGCATTGCTGTAGATTAAACTACTCGACAGTATGTAAAGAAGTTCAAATTAGCACAAGTTTAAACAGCAGTTAAATGCTACATACACATTAATATAGCAGTAATATTAATCCAGAAGCATCCTACATATTCGTAAAACACTGACAGGGAACATTTTACTGCACAATCAATACTCTTACTTTAAAAACTTGAATTAAATTATGCTGATAATATTTACATACTTTTACTTCAGTAAGAGTTTCGCAAAACTCACATGTGGAGAGTTTTTTGTTTTTGTTTATATGTTCACAAAAACATAACTTAAATCAGATAAATGTTTTATTATAGGGAATGTGTCTGTTACAGGGAGGATAGAGAATAGACAATACGGAAATAGATCAGAAAATGTGTTTCTGTTCATTCTAGTTCTATGGCTGCGGTGCTCTTTCTCTGTCAGGCGCACACACACACACACACACACACACGCACACGCACACACACAGACATGTATGTCTTCAGTCTGTTGTATATGTACAAGTAAGGTAAGACACATGTTTTACTGGAGAGCCGCTCTTCTGTTCAGGAAACAGATATGTTACGATTCTATGTGGACTATAATGATCAATCCAGTATGCTACTTTAACAAACTTAGGTTTTCATGGTGCTTTTAAATTAAGTATGTGTACAACAGTATTCTTTTGCAAACATTTAAACTTTCAAAAACCACAATTAACACTTGAACAACAGCAAAACACATCACACACACTATACAGTATATAGCGGTTTATTATTATTTATTATCACGTTTAATTGAATTTTTTTTTTCTTGCTTGTTATACTTATATAGGAATAACGGAATCTCGATTAAAAAAGAAATCTGCAAAAAGAGTCCAAATTCAATGTATCCGTGGTTTGCAGAAACGTACAGTGACAACATGCGCTGCTTCATCACAAAATAATGAGAATACTTTTGTAAAATGGTGTCCATCGAATGAGAAGTATGCACATTAGGATAATAACAAGCACACACATTTATCCAGAGTTGTTGGATGAAGAAACTCTCCATTGGTTTTGTGGTGTGTTCAGTCATGGCGAGTCAAAAGGAGAATTATGTTATTATCCTACGGTTTAAGTCAATGTGTCGTCATCATATAAGTCACATAGTAATAAAACAGTCAAAACATTAGAATACCAAATTAAAAAACATTAGAATACAAAGTTCTGCCTGTGTTGTTTTGGCTTCACTGACCCAATTATTGATTCATATTTTATTTTTCACTGTACAGTCAGCTGGCACGATGTCATCAAGGAAAACAGCTCCATTGAAATTACATTTTGAAAAAAAAATAATATATCTTCACTATAAAAAAAGTGACACATAAAAACGTGTGTTAAACTTCTGTGAATAGCGATCAATAAATAATGCCGTCAATAACCTTGGCTCATTTGACCTGCTCCTTTAAGATTGTGGAGCATCAGACTATAAACTTGTTTGCTCGTTATATCTTCCTGCTGAAGCAATGTCTTTACCATTCTCTGCACCTTCAGCTGCACTTTTTATGATGACGGAACATCAATCCTGGGCTGGTGGCATGCCCTTGGGGGCACACGAAGAAAGATCAACTCAACATTACCGATACGATTTTGTTTTTCAAAGCCTTTGTTTTTGTAAGCCTATAAAAAAAAAAAAAGATATTATTTCTGTCAAACGTAAGTTTAAAATCATGAAGATTACTTTCTTGTCCTCGGGGAGCTTCTCGTTAAATCGGTCTCCATTAGCAGTGCTGCAGTGGAACTCATTCCCACACAAACTAAATGAAACCTCAGTTTGTGATATACGTGTGAAATGAATGCATGTTTAGGCAGGCAGGCAGAGTGCAGTTGGGAGCATTATTAAAATATTTTACCGACACACCACAACAATCGACATATCTGTGTCAAAACATATATATTAACAAAAAAAAAAGGACTTCACAAAGCTGGTATTTATGACTATTAAGGTCAGTGCAGGAACATGCACAACGAGGCAAAAACCTGATCAATTGATATGAGCAGTAAAAACAGCACAGACATCTCTCTCGCCCTCTTCATCTTTGTCTAGTTCCATTCACATTTTGGCATGAAGAAAGAGGCTTTAAACTTAATATCTGATACAGCGTTTTGGGCGCAGTGGTGGATTTATAACAGTGCGGGAACCATCTCGTCTGAGTCATTGGGGCAATGAGAGTGCTCTGCGTGGTCATAATGACCGAGGCCATTTTCAAGATGCTCCCTACGGGTGCCAACATTATTCCTCCAAAGTCTTTGCTCGTTCCAAATGCTGCCACTCTCCGCAAAGGAGCAAGTGACGTCCTTTTACAGCCACATTCCACGTCTACGCGGGGTTGAATGGTTTGATACTCGAGAGATTTCGGGCGGAGTATCACTTCAATGGGCTCGTCCACGCTGGCAGGGGCCACTCCTGCTACTACGCCTGCCTTTATTGTAGCTGGTCCCTTTCTTGGATGACGCAGGTTCATGATAATGGTTTATTGGTCTGGTTGTTTTTTCGGGCGTGATCCAAAACAAGGGACAGATAACACACCTCACCAACTGAAGCATTTGATATGAGCCGCAGTGTGTGTTTGCATCTCCCAGGCAACAGTGTACTTGTTTGTCATTCGGAAATAACTTGATGTAAATGGTGTGATTAGCTGATACCGGTGGCATCAATGACTACCGTGTGAACACACGCTGCCGTAATTTAATTATAAATGCAGACAGAAAAAGAACGAAATATGTTTTGATAGAAAATATCTTCATTGTTGCTCTCAACACAAAGAGTGTTTTATAATAAAGCCCCACATGTAAAGAAATGCCCCACTCCGAATCAGCCCTCTTGGCCACTTCCATTTCCAGTGTTGTGCTGACCCCAGGAATATAATCCAAACCGATTTTCCTCTCCTCTCCTCTGCTGGAAGGCTCATCTGTGATGCTGTGAGAGGCTTTTTCAGTGAGTGCTGATATTCCTCTGCAGCTCCAGATCCGCCTGGAAAGCACATGGCAGGGTGCAAAGCAACACATTGCAACTGCACTGTAATCATAGGCGCTGTCAGGGCTTCGGGACTCATTTCTGCAGCTCTCTCCGCGCTGCAACTGGCACATATTTGCATGAACACCTAATCAAGATGACGGCATTCAACATTATAGGTGCTGCTCTTTGTAAACGGGCCACAGCAACACTGCAGCCTTCAGTGACTTGTAGAGTGAAAAACTCATAACAGGCAGGGGCGTTGTTTCAGCAGGAGCCAAGGCATGGCGACGTGACATGACATCTAGAACATACTGTGCTCTCACATTCACAATGGCTTATATTCATCACATCTATTTTGGCGCATATTTCACCACCATGGGCAGAGAGTGGAGGTGGAATTAGCGTTAGTCATTTGTTTGAACTGAAGAAATGCATTGAATTACAGGCTAATGTCCAATAAGTAGCCAACACAAGGCAGATTTGGCAGAAGTAAGCTGCCAAGGCGCGACCATGCGGGCCGAGTTCTTTACCGGAAAAAACACCGACAAGTCATCGTTTGTACACGATGTTGTGCTTCCAGAATACATCGAAAATCATCATCAACCAGCTCGCCTCTGATTTTTCTTCTCTGTGACGTTGATAAGTTTATCTACGCAATAAGTATTACGCAATACGCATTTCTAATACGCGGTTACAAACACAAACATTTACAACATGCGATAACAATCGGCTACCATTTACCCAGGGATGTTTTTTTTTTAGCACAAATGATCAATTTTAAGGCACTACAAGTTAAATCAGTTTCTTTTTATTCTCTAATCAGAATTAATAAAAGAAAACGATTCCACGGTATGGCAGTTGCCATACACAGTTGACGCCTATGATTACAGGGCTGCACCTCCAGCTAAGTACCACACTTACAGTATGACGCAACTGTCATTATAATTCTCACACAAGCCCCGCCACAGAGCTCGGTTTGCCTGCAGCCAAAGCCCAATGACCAAACTTGCATTATGTCAGTTAGTGTCTATGCTTATTTATTTGATAAATAACTAAACATCCCTGCGCAGTTACCGAGTCACCCGCTGTCTCAAATCCTATCGCCTGCCAGAATGCTCATGGGCGATTTTGCAAATACCAGAATTAGGTTGAATGCTATGAACGATTTAAGTAAGGTGGAAAGTAAGGGTGTGGAGTTTAGGGGTAGGGGATGTGCATGTGTATCCACCAACAACCTTTGTTTCATGTCATTCCCCATACTTTATTCCCCCTCTCATTTCCTGTGATATCTCTGTTCTCAAACAAATCCTCAAAAACACTTTGAATACATTCATACTTGATGGTTCTTGATATCCTCCAGCACAGAATGTCAAGGAGAATATTGACATCCTCAAAAAAAAACAGTGTGTCTAAACACTGGCCTCCTTTACCTCAAGGTCTGTTCCCAGTAAAATAGCAACACGTTTTCCCTACTAGACCATCTGAACTTTTGTTGGAGCTAGGTCAACCCAGATGGACCTGATTCAGTGCCTTCAGGGATTATGGGAGAACTCCTCTGGACGTTCTGTGGAAACAGCTACAGCCCATCACTTTCAGTCAAGGCGGACTCTTCTGTAGCTCAGGCTCTGCCTTCGCAGATGATATAATCTCACTAGAAAGCGCCTCCTTCACTTAAGGTCAGCAGACATCGAGATAGAGATCTTCGTGCATCTTCCACAGAAGGTCAAACACATCAGAGATAACAACTCTGATTTTGAGAGACTTAGTTGTTATCCTCCATATCTTGCTGACTTTATGGCAAATTCAGTTGCGATGCCAAGGCTCTTTTTCTTGACATGTTTTTGTCTAACAGACCAGCTTATTCCATTCCTGCAGGGGTAAAAAAACCAGTCCATCTGTGGTGATAAGGCACAATTACATAGAAATTGTAAGCATATTTTCTTTTTGGCTCATTCCTTCCGTTGGTCGTGATGGCTGTGGTCATACTGGCAACAATCTCGTTGCTGTACCACAACAGGGAATAGTCATCTTTCTTTCAGCTTACACTCTTTGGCTTTTGTGTCCAACTCAGCTTTCAGATAAAGCACTTGGCAAGAATTGAACGTGAAACTCAATCTTGCTTCAGGAAGGCTTGGTAAGAAGTTGCAGTCTTGCTGATAGTGTTTTAGCCGGACTTTCCAATCCGTTTTCCCCCGCCTCTATTTCAATAAAGGTATCTATGATGAATATAATGGAGTCTTTCTATCTTGAAACAACAGTGTCACCTAACTCTTAACTGATTTATATTCAAACGACTTTGCCATTCATTGTCATGAATGCCTTTTTATTAAATCGAAGGATGACTTGTTACTTGGTGCGCTAAAACATTTTAACCACATAGCCCATAAAACGCAATTGGTGAATTGCTTAATCGTCCACTTAAATGTTGTGTCATCATTATTCAGCTTGCTGTTTATCTGTTGCTAAGGTTAGAGATCAATACCATTGTTGGACTTAGGTAATAAAGTCTTGGATGGACTTTGGGAATCTAAGGGTCATGGTGATATGTTTAATAACAAACGATGAATCTAATGTGGAAAAAGTAGGCCGGTGAGTCGTGATGAGTCAGAGGGTTATGGTACTGACCTTGTAAAAGCACCGTCCGCATTGTGAGTCAACCGGACACCTTTGGTATTCTCAGTCTTTCCTGTCGCCCCATACCTCAGCATGACTAATAAAAAAGCAAAATGCCCAAACACATAAAAAAAAAAAATGAAAATGGAAGAAGATGTTTTTAAAAACACCGGGCCGTTTCAGAAGAAAAGTGGCTGAAGGAGCCTCTTTGTTTAGGTAAGTGCCCGTCTACAAGACAGGCGTCTGCCAGGGAGCCACACTGACCAACTGGAAAAAATCAGCAGGCTGCCTCCAGACAAACTGGTGTGGAAAGAGACAAAAGACAAATATAAGAAACTAAGCACAGCACGGTAGACTCTGGTTATAGATAGACAGACAGACAGACAGACAGACTACAAGTCGGTCACAGTGTTGCTGTAGTTTTATTCAAAGTTTACTGGTCTTCTGTGGACACGATCGTCATTTCGCATAATCTAAAAACATGTATTTTTCTATCTGCTTGATTTTAGGAAAAAGTGACAGGGCAGTCCACACTTCCAGCAGACTTTATCAGTAACAGCAGCAGGTAGAGAGTCCACACCAGATGCCTCTTCTTGTGTTTTTCAGCCTCTGTCGAACCGTCTTCTACTTCGATCAATAAAGGTCCCGCAGGTACTTTCACATACTTCTTGTGTTTTGTACATCTGTGTTGTATGTTTTTGTACAAACTGTTCTTTAAGCCTTTACTCGGCTTGGAGGTTTGTGTTCAAACTCGAGAAACAAAAAGTATTTAATGCTTACGCAATAACGAAATTCAATTCTCTCTACATGCTGACTCCAAAGCTCTTGTTCTCACAGGGATTGTGCATCTTGCTGATTACTGGGCTGAGGCTTGCTGTTGTGTATATACACGCTCATTCATCGTCCTCTTTGTATTCCCTGATTTAGGTCAGCTACATCGAAAGCTTGGCAATAAAGATGAAAACTACATTGATCCAAGGCTGTGGAGGAATCTTACTATTCGTTTTTCAGACAGCAGAGTCCAAGGATTTTCTTTTCACTTGACCTTGTTATTAAAAAAAGAAATGCAGTGTTTTATCTTATTGCTGCTCTGAATGCTAAACATCATTTCACTTGACATTTGAGCCTTAAGGAGCCGCATTTTAAGTCCATTTACTACAAATTGTTTTAATACAGCAATGAGGAATCCTCTCGCTTTTCCAACTCAATTTTAACTTTCAAAATAATGTGTTGGTTTTATTAATCTTATTATGGGGAGCTTGTGATTTTTAAAACGTATGCAAAGGGAAACACAAACACAAATTGTCACATCTGGCCGTTACCCGATCCACTCCTCAAGGAAAGTATTGGATGAAGTGGACCAGATCAGTGCGCCCCTAACTAAGAAGTAATAAAGACGGAGCAGGAGGAGGGACACAATTCCTTGTTGCCATTTTGACTATTTGACTGTGTGACCACACAGAAGGCTGATATTGTCAACCTGCTGCTTTCTAGTCTGCTCCCTTAACAGCCCCCCCTATATGAAGAGATGATAGCCATAGACAGAGCCAGCAGATCCAGGAGAGAGAGAGAGAGCTGGGAGGGATGTGACAAATATACCTTGAAAACAGCAGGAAATGCCATATATTTCAGACACCACATTGAGGAGAAGCGGAAAAAAAAGAGGGCTGTGACAATATTCTTCAAACAGCACAGTGATGACAGTGACAACGTGAAACAAAAAGAAAGTTTTGTGGGTGTCATCACAGGTAGATGTGTCATCACAAGCAGTATTGCTGCGCTATATTATTACCTACACCCCCTGTTGTTGAGTGCAGGAGACAAACGATGAAGATTTTCTTTACCAACAGGACAATATTAGTTTCCAATGAGAAGAGGATACTATGGGACAGGGGTAAACAAGCTACGTCTTCAAGAAACAGTTGAAGAAAATAACGGAGGAAGGCAAGACAATGGGACACTTCCGAAATAAATCCCAGGGGACGTATATGTGGAAGACTTGTGGCAGGTGTATTATTTCTTCAATGTGACTTTTTCCTCTGTGGCCAGTCCAAAGCCTGCACACCACTCAGGAGGTGGTGGATTCAGCAGACTGTATGCCTGGAGGCTGCGGTATTGCCTTTGTTAGCAAAAAAAATTCGCACCTTTGGCTTTTGAAGGGCAGTGTTTTGAAAAAGAAACGGAATAGTTCAGAGTCCCTTCCTCCCCGTGGGGCAATGGGAGAAGGACTGTGAAGGGAAGGGGTGAGAGGCTCAGCCCACAGCCTGGTTTCCATACCAGGCTAACAAGGGCATATTCATTATTTATGTCATCCCTCCCCCCACACACTCCATTTCTGTAAACTCGTCTGTGATTATTTTTGCATTACGGCCACCATAACAAAAGTCTAAAGGCCTGACTGAATATGAAATAAAGCCAACAAGAACATTCATTTGAATGCGACGCTGTTGCTGTTTAATATGGATAAATTAAAAACATCCTTTTTAGGTGGTGTGACTCTAGTGCGGACAGGAATCCTTCACTGCACAGCATCAAGTCTCTCACTGTACTCATGTTCGATGTGTTGTTAATAGTGCAGTCGGATTCTCTGAGCGCCGCGGTTGTCTTTTGAAGTCCTGTTGAATTCTTTCTTCACAACTTTCCTCAGCGTTTCATGACGTTTTCCACTGGAGGTCCAAGGAAAAGTGGTTAGGAAAAGACATAGGGCGTCAATTCTTTGATTTTTCAACAGAAAGCCCAGCTCAGAAACGCCCTCCTCAGGTGCAACCACTGCATCTTAACAAGAGGCTATATGCTGCCTGCCTCCCTTTGTTCTATCTTTGACACCTAGTACGTTGTGTTTGTCTTCTAACTTAAATTGATATTTGATTTACTTTGACTACTGCACACAATTTCTGTTGGAATATATTACCTAATGTTAAGAATGTGTTGTTCTCTCTTTGCAGAGCTTGAGACCGTTTAATGAATCTACAAAAGGAACCATATGCAAATATCTTACTATATCGTTGTATAACACCTGTAGCTTAATTGTAAAACTTGGGCGATCTGATTATTGTGTGAAATGTGTTAATCTTAAACAAATTTGATGTGGTTTCTCCTCTACGCTGCAAGATCAGATGTTCATACATATTAATAACTCTTATCTGGTATCACTACCTCTCCCTGAGGGCAAATGACACCTGGGCCGACACGATCAAAATCTCCATCAGATATGTGAAACGAAAATCTACCTTGTCTTGGGCAGCTAGTGCATCTACTGTGATGCTCTGTAGATACAGTAGAGGTAATGTTACAGCTCATTTTGATGTTATTCATGATTTGACGTTATCCTTGTTGCGTTCTAAACCTCGTTGTAGACCAATAGATGAGGCAGGAGTCTAACTTCAGAATGCAATGCTGTTTTATTGTCATTCTTTTGACATTAAGAACTTTTTTATGTGTATTTGTTCTATCAGTAAAACTATCCAAGAGCTGTAGAGCAAATAAACTGTACCGCAAACTGTAAAGTTTAGATGGTGAAATGAATGTCTAATGTAGTCAATTCAGGAAAATAACTTTTCCCATTCAGCTTAAACTAGTTGCCACAAGGATATGTTTAGTATGAATCAGAATTGTAATCACTTATCATTCAACTATCTGAAGGGGCTATTCTTTTGAATGCTTCCTTTAGTTGAGATATTCAATTACATTTTGCTGCTGATACTTATATACTTTTGAAAGCAGGGCTTTATTTGTAATGGACTATTTGTATTATATATATATATATATATATATATATATATATATATTCACATTTTAACATTGCTGTTGGTTAGATGTCAGTACTACTTCCACCAGTGGTAATAGACAGTCAGTGTGTTTTATTTAATACTTATATACATTTAATATATTATGCTTTTCATGAACATTAAGCCTGAAGGAGAGACAATTTATGTTGGTGAGAACAATTACAACTTCAATGCATGTCAGTTTAGTCAACTCTCAATTACAAGTACTTTCTATGTTAATTATATTAATAACATTTTCTGTCACATTTTTTTGGTTTACTATTATTTGTATAAATAGGTTCAATAACAGTGTGTGTCACTTTAAGACGATCGGTGTTGTTAAATTATTATAGTAGTTGATTTGGTTTAGTGTTAACTGCGTAAAAATATACATTACAGCGTGTTTCACTTAAACCTGGTCTTCTTGACTTTGTTTGAGTAGTCCTGGTCGATTTGTTTCAGAACTGCGTGAATACGCGAGATTACAGTCAGTATCGCTTTAAGAGTCCGTGTCCTCTATTTTAGTGGCGTAATTGATTTGGTTTAGTATCAACTGCGTAAATAAGTGCGCTTTACAGTGCGTGTCACTTTAAGAGTCAGTCTTCGGGTGGCTTCTTGATATTAATAGAGCTGCTGTGTCTTCCTCCTCTGACGTAATGCCCACAGCGTACAGAGAGACAGGCAGAGGTCCTGTCACAGCAAAGCGATAACACTAGTCTGAACAAAAAAAAACAGAACAAAAAAGAAAAAAACCCAGATAACGAGCTGCTCCGCTTTGGTTTGCTGTGGCCAGCAAATCCGGGCTCTGAGCGGCTATAATAACAAACTATCACATCGGAATATCATACCAGAGACAATCTCACTAATCAGTCGGTATCAGCCTAGTTTAACGTGCTACTTGCCGCGAAGCCTTAACTATCTCTCTCTCTCCCTCTCAGACCAAAGAAAAAAAAGAGAGAGAGAGAGAGAGAGAGAGACAGCCAAGACACTGTCACCCCGTCCGACATCATCAACAAACAAAAACCCCACAAAGAGACGAACCAGCCAGCCAACCAGCCAGCCAGCCACCATCTTAACAGGCTGCTGAAAGAGAGACACACACTGAGAGAAAAAGAGGCTAATGCTTATTTTTGATCAACAGGTAAGCAGCACCAAAAGAAACACGACCAAACACAAATGCACACCATGCATACAGCCCTCTCTACTAGTTGGTGCAGTGGCATTGTAAACAAAAAAAAATTATATATATACACATCGGCGATGCACGGTCGGAGTTGTAGATGGCGAAATGCATGCTCTCGGACAAGTGGGGAAGATGGAATTGTGTTCGTCTTAAAAGGGAAACCGGGGCTCTCAAACGCTGCGTTTTTTTAAAGGAGACAAAATATCGCTGTTAGCCGTGAGTGTGTTTTTTTTTTTTTCTTTTCTTTTTTTTTTTTTTTCTTTTTTACGACGGGCAGCAGTCGGTTTGCGTCTTATGTAACTAACGGCCTGAGCAGCGTCGGTAAGGAAAGAAGGGATCCGCTGAATGAGAGAGAGGAAAAGAGAGCAGCTTTGAATTCACATGGCAACTTACATTTAGGTTAGGACACCCGAACGCCACACTAATACAAAGTGGGGGGCTACTTTGGGACCCGGGCTACTGCTTTTTGGTTTAAGACTGAGTTTGAAGTCAGCGACAAGGGGACGTGGAGTGACTTTAGTAGGTTTGTGAGTTTCTTTTGGTAAGTTTTGTTTCTTCTTTTTGTTGTTTTTTTTAGGGTGTTTAATTCACGATCATCCTGACTTGCTTAGATAGAAGCCGGTCGCGTGATTTTGTCACCGCATACTAGCTCGTATAGTGTTACTAGTGTTACTTTTTTTTTGTTGTTTTTGTTTTCATTGATAACTTTTTTTGTTTTGTTTTGTTTGTTCTTCTCCCCATTACTATTCCGCCTTGCAAAGCTGGATGATAACTCAAGTTCAGACTTCTGGGTCCATTGCGAATGACGCACGTCGCAGGAGAAAATAAGATTTGTGCAGAAAGATGAACAGTAAAAGTTAAGACGCGTTGCAAAGTTTTGAACGTGGGAAAAGGCAGTGACACTCGAGATGAAAGAGATCGCGTTTGTCAAGTGGTTTTTACAGCCGATATGGCGCTGTTTTTTGCACCTCTTTCATTGTTAGTAAGCTCGAGGGCGCATGGTGGATGTGAAATGTCGTAAAAAAAAAAAGCTTCTCAAAAACACCCTCTCTTATCAACACAGAGTACTTATCACCTCAAACATCGCGCTTATATTTAGTTTTGTTTGTTGTTGTTGTTGTAACTTTTCACGAGTTGCATTTCCACTCAACTTTTTTTTTATAAAGTTGACCCCCCCCCCCCCTCCTCCTCCTCCTCCTCCTCCTGTCGTAAGAAACCGTGATGTTCCTTTGAGATAAGGGAGCCGGGGTAGGCATGACAACTGTGTGGGGAGAGCAGAGCATGTGAAGCAGCACAATGAGGCACACACTGCGAGGAAGCCTTCCACACAGTCCTCCACAGCCCTGCAGCTCTGGCCCCCTGAAGCCCTGCTTCTGTGGGGACCCCGACTTTAATTCAACAGATAACCTCGGCCCGTGGAACTTTACTCGGACCCACACAGTGGGGGTTTTATCTAGAGGTTCCTATGGTCCCCCTTTTTTTTTTTTTTTAAATATATGAAGCATGTCTGTCTGCATCTTCATCTTCACGGCTTTATGAAATGCTACGTCGACTTTTTGAAGCACGTTTATAATGCTGTTTTAAATTGATAATCTTAAACACTCACAGTTCTGGCTTCAGATATTCCCTCAAAAAGTTGTAATAGATTCTGTGACAACTTTTGAAAGTTTTGTGCTCTCGGCCACACACACACACACACACACACACACACACATCTCTAAAGCTGTGAGGATCACTTGAGGAAAACTAGAAATCAGCAAAAATGATTCGTGAAACTTTTATGTTTCAGTTTGTTTTTGCAGTTTTTACCAGCGGCGTACGAACACGCATCTAATTTGAAGGCTTATATACAAGTGTTTGTTTAGGATAATGAGCAGTGTAAGCCACGCATCGTCTGTGAGATCTAGGATTTCGACAAATGGTTGTTTTTTATTAAACATAAAAGACTTTACAAAGTAACACAAACTTTGTCAAGAACTTGTTTCCGAGTAGAAGCTCTGAATATTCCCGACTCAGTTGAAGCTCGGTACATTTGTGTCACGTACAGTTCCGTGTGTAACCTTTTCAAACCGTGTTGTAACATGTGCTCGCTTAATGGTGCCTTTTTAAAAAAATATAGTTCCACAAATTCCTACAGATGTAATCAAGTTTTTCTACTTTTAAAATATTTTCTTTTGCCAAGCTGACACGTATGACTTGAATCGAGGAGTTTGACACTCACAATGGCATCTCAAGGCACTTTGTAAGTAAGTGTTTATAACTGACGTCGACTTTAAACTTAGTTGTAAATATGTCCTTTGCTTCGTTGTCCTCTCGTGTCCAACTTGTGTGTTGTTCTTTCCCCCCTAAGAGACGGATACCAGCCTCGCTGGTATCCGTCTCTCTTAACTTTGAGTGGCTGCATGTTCTCATACCCGCAGCTATCCGTGTAATGTATATTGCTTTGTTAAACTTTTTGCAAACATTTAACAAGCTTCTTTTAAAAAACGGTGATCAAGCGATGTATCAATCTCGTTCTATAGCCTTTTAAAAAAGTCCTTCTTTCCAGACACTGGATATTATTGTGTCTCACGGCCTTGTTCGTAGCTGCTATTAAACGTCAAAAACAGTTGACGACTTCCTAAAGAGAACCTCTGCTTGTAAAACTCTTTCCCGTATATGTGTGTGTGTGTGTGTGTGAGACAGAGTGGGAGAGAGCACAGCGCCTTTTCTTGTATGCATGTGTGTGTGTGTGTGTGTGTGTGTGTGTGCGCCGTGGAGACAGCCATGGCTTACTCATATGGCTGCAATATGTGAAGTCTCTGCGGTGGAACTGGGAAGAGAGAGAGTTTAGAGAGGGAGAGCACATGGAGTTAGGGAAGTCAAGAGATGTCCCGTTCCACTAGCTGGAATGTCTCTCCTTGTGTTTTATTGACGGTTTGATGCTCTGTAAGACACGAGGAACAACTGTAGGGATTTAGTGGGCTGCCGCGCATTTGTCTTCGGTGGTTTTCAAAGCGGCGGCGCCGCGTTTCAAAGGGGGGGGAAGAAGGCCCGGTTTGTAGAAGAACATTCTCGCCCCGGTCCAGACGGCTTCTCTGGGGAGAACTGAAGCGCTTTCATTGGTGGACATCTGACTGATTTTTACTGCCCTCCAAAGCATCACGGTCACGAAGGTGTTTGGATAGAAAGAGACACGTTTGTTAGGCAATGTGGTTTCCTTCAAACTCGTGATGATAGTCATCGTAATGGATAATTATCAAGGTAGAAAAGAGTTTGCTTTTTGTTTAGACACTTTTTGGGGATATCGGTGTATTTGGAAAAAGGGCAAAGTTTATCTGCAATTTGACATTATAGGGAGGGCTGAGCGACACTTCAATACGCTCCATTTAATGTCTTTCATTGGATTGGATTGTGATGAAATCCTATATAGTGATGCACAATTTCATGAGTCTAAATTCATAATAACAAGCACACACTGACTCACGTTTCTCTGAACAAAAGTTAAATAAAACTTCATCCAATTGCTCTGTATTTGTGTGCATGTATGTAAACATAGTCGGTGTGTAGCTGGAAAAACGTATTTATTTATTTTCTATAATATCACTCCAAACAGTTCCTATTTACAGGATAAAATACTCCGTACTTTTCAACTGTCAAGTATTTAATTCTCACAGAGTATACAAAAATAAGCTATAGCTATGTTGTCATTTCATACAGACTATTTATTTAATTAATTGAATTATCAGAAAACATGCTGCATCGTGATACACATTGTCATCGAGCAGATTCTGTCCGTATCGCCCAGCTGTAATTATTGACAAGGAAAGCATGAGAATAAAGGAGCTAAACAGCGTATACGACATAAATATGGAAACGACATTCTTTTAAATGGTGGGTCAAGACCCGGAGAAGTTGTAGAGACGTGAATATTACACAGAAAAAATGAATTACCTCACCTAAAATAGATTAAAAAAAACTCAGACATCAACAGGAAAAAAAAAAAGTTTACAGGATTGATAGAAGTTCATACAACTCATGCCAAACCTCTACCTGATACTGTAGGAGTTTTGTAAGAGGTGATGTATTTTATTTGCCTCACGTTACCTGCTAAAGTCTTTCATTAGTGAAGAGATTTCAAGTAATAACTCCTGCAGTAACCTCAGGCGCTGCTGCTGTCTCGCTCCTTCTGGTCCGGACTGACGCGTGTCCCTCCTCCAGAGTCTTGTGTCCCGTTTCAGCTTCTCATAACGTCCGACGCGAGGTAACAAAGGGCTGATCTCCGTTAATCTCTGCTTATTATTGCTGTTCTGTGCTCTGGTATTTTCCGTGTGCAAGATGGCATATCGGCTCGCCTGCAAACAAACCCCGTTCACCGACCTGTTGCTCGCCACAGATGAGCGAGTGCAAGTGATAAACAGCTGTCTCGCTGATCTGAGGAGATAACGGCCCTCCTAAAATCAGTTGAGCTGAACACTTTTGTGTTGTTAAGACAATAAAGGAATTCATTAGTTGTGACTGAAGCAATTGTTTAAAACTTAGATTTCACTCTTTTAATGAAGGGCTTTCTCCTTTTGTGTGTTTTGACGTGTCGGGTAATTGAATGGAGCACTTTGCTCCAATAATCCAGCACAAGTGTTCACAGCTGACGTTTGCCGAACGTCTCCTTTACCTCACCATTAAGCTCCTGTGGTTATTACTTCTGGGCTCATCAGATCAGCGGGTTCTGTAGTGTTTAAACTTAAGAAGATCGGAAGGACTTCAGGGTATTTCTCCTCATGTGGAGTCGCTACTCCCATTTATTTCCGAACGTCAACCGTCTTAACTCGCTGTTTCCAATAAGCAGGGAAAGATTAGCATCAGCAGTATTAGAGCAATCAGCCGTTATTCATCTCAACCCTGCCTGCAGTTCAGATAAAGGAAAACATCCATTTGTCACGGATAGTTTATTTAAAGAAGAAAAAAAAGAAGAAGAAGTAGAAGAAGCAGCTTTTTGCAAGGCTTCTGGCTCTCTTGGCTCACAGCTCCTGTAGCTCGCGCTCCTGCACCGCACCGTCGCTTGTTTTTGCTCGTATCTCAAGGACACAATTGTCCTGATCTTATTTTCCTGTCTGGCCACGTTGTTTCGTCCCCCTTTTTTCTTTTTAATTGCTTTACTTCAGCCGCTTGGGCGATGCGTGGACCCGAGCCCACTCTCCTGTTGCAGTTACTGGAAGTCACTCTGGAAAAGAGTGTCTGCTAAATGCCCAAAATGTCATCCCGACTCTGCGTCTGTGGTTAGCACTGCCTTGTTTAGGCTTGAGTTTGTCTCTAATGTCTTTGGTCTTTTATAAGCCTGTCTTTTACACGGCCTGCTTCAGATAACGAGCACATGGTCTTGGTTTAGGGTGAAATGATTCCTTTTTTTTTTTTTTTTTTTTTTGCGTCCCCCATTTTGTAGTTTTATTTTTTTCCCACAAATCCTAAATATGGGACAATTTTTCCTCCCCTTTGATCTGAGTAAATAATCCCTCTGTCACGATACAGTGGAGACTGATAAAAGCGGCGGTTGAGCGGCTTTAGGCCCCAGTAGAAGGTGATGACACGGGCAGCAGTTTGGTCTTGTGGTGGTACAGAGACTAAGCTGCTACCAAACGGTGGCACCCAACAACACCTGCTCGCTACGTGTAGCTTTCTGTCTGTCAGTCAAACCTGTGAATCACACGGCAGATGACATTGATTCTGAATGGACGTGGGCTGTTTTTTTTTTTTTTTTTTTTTTTAATCGACACAACTTTGGCTTCCAGAGCTGGTTTCACGAAAGCTCGCCCCGTCTTTGAGAACCTGCTGGCTGTGGTGTGTTATGAGTCGCGAGTTCTGCCTGCTTTGACTCAGCGGGGTACTCGTGCACGTTTCCTGTGCACCCAGACGTCACCGGGGCGACGCTCGTGTCTCTTTAGACCTCGTGGAAGACACGGCGCACGATTGGTTCCAAAGGCTGCGTTCAATTAACTTTCAAACAAAGCAAGAGCCCATTGAAAATGTATCGACGCTCATTCGCTCGATCGTGAGCGAATCGACTTGTGTTTATTCCAAATATGAGAGGATTGTTGGAGGAATTTGACTTTGATCATTCAGCCACGAGTTGTGTCTTGTTGTGGCGGTAGTCAATAAAATCTTCCTCTTGACGGTTTGACATTTACAAAAGCCTAATAACTTTTGATGATGAATATTAAGCTACAACATGCATCAGAAATCATAAAAGGGCAATTGAGATGATTTATTGTGGACATTTTAAGTTTTGAATCTTTGCACAGTGAATTTGAATGAGCTCCAATCCTCTTTTCTTTTTTTTTCCTCATAGCAACAATATTTTATTGAGGTTGTGGTTTGTGGAGTCGACCAAATGTACTTGCAACTCCTACATCAGTCTGAACACGGTAGCAGGATTTTTTTTAATTTTTTTTTTAGTGTGCTGTCATTTGCTTTGATTTCCTTTAACAATAATCCCAACGGGGTCGGTTTACAGAGGAGGAAATTCAAGCTCGTTTTGCTAGCCTAGAAAAAAGACAACTCCATTTTGAACGGTAATCCGTCACGGTGAACGTGCAGCTTGAATCTGGTTTTGTCAGAGATTATGTATTTCTTTGTGCCAGTGTTTACCTTACAGGAGTACACGCGCTGTCTTAAGCAAAGCTCTGCTCGTTGTCAGTAACTACAGGGACAACAAACATCCGGACGTCTCCGTCACAATATGACGTTGCCACGTATGCGTCTTCATATTTGAAAGGTTTAACATGAGTTTTAACACCCTTAATGTTTGTTTTAAACAAACAAAAAAATAAAAAAAGTGTGTTAAAATACACATGGCATGAATTTCAAAGTGTTTCTGAGGAATAAACTAGTAGTAAAATATCTCTAAGTTATAGTAAGAAGTCAGAAAGTAAATTAAGAGTTGTGGTGATATTTCTTTGTAAATGTATATATATATATATATATATGATATTGTTATCTATGTATTATATATATATATATATCCATTCAAAAGCCAGTGTAGGCGCACCACATGTGCATCGTTCCTGTATTCCCGTGGTGTATCAAAGAGTCCAGAATAATGAGGAGATAAAGGAGAGATTATACAGAGAGTGATTGCGACATCAGCTGTAAAAAGGCTCTGCTACTTGCGGTGTTGTGAATACATATTTTTGTATGTTCCCGAGCACAGCCCCCGTCTGTAATTTCTTCCAGTTTTTCACCCAGCAGACCAGACAGCGAAAAATGATCTACGGAAAATGTGACAGTGACACAAGTGGCATGAATTTGAATGTGATTTATGTTGTAAGCTTCTTTTGTGTTGAAGCTGAAAAGGCGGTGCAACACGCAGATGGAGAGGCTACTGATCCGTTTCCCTCCAGTGCTGTTTGCCTAATTCAGCGAGACTTTTCTCAAGTAGAAAAGAAAAAAAAAAGTTTACTCACTTCAAAGTGAGGGCACAGTCCATTGATGCCGAATGAAAGCAAGTCATTTGATTTTATGCATGTTGGAAAATGGCCCCACCGGGAAACAACACATCCGTCTGGTAGTGCAGAACTAACTATCGCCCGCTTTTACAGGTTATAGATTTGTATTTCACCAACAAGTTGTAATGTGTTCGACAGATGAGGGCCAGAAGAACTGTATTTCACATCGCCTTCCCTCAAGCTACTTATCTGAGCTTGCAGGATCACCAAAGCGGCGTTTCAGCGGTGGATGTTGTCTGTTCGCAGGTTATTTCAACCCTCTGCAGCTCAATATATTTCATTGATATGACATCGGTTGCCGTTGCCTATCAGGAATGAATCTAAACTGCTCAACTTCTCATGTTCATGCGTTACTGGAGATCGTTCATCTCCAGACCGCTCAGCAGTGGTTGGGTAGATGTTTTTCTGTCTTATCAGCACTTCTCTCCTTCCGTTGAAGTCAAATCTTGTCTCATTCGCCGCTCGGTTGTGATTGAATTGACTCACCGTATTTGTTTATTTCTGTACTGAAGGTTAACTGTCTTTTCTGGCAACAGTCAAACCAAGAACCCGCGCACACACACATGTATTACACACACTTTGATTTCTCAGCTGACGAATGTGTTGCTTTGCGTTTCACTTTTTCAGTTTCTTCTCCTTTCCCTCATTCTGTGTCTTCATCTCTAAGTCTCTTGTTTCCCTCATCCTCAGCGTGACGCAGGAGACGGCGCTCCGTTGGTCTGTAACCATTGTCAAAATGCGGCTTTTAATTGCTCCGAGTGTGCAATTAGGTTTGATTTCAAGTGTAAATGCACACTGACATTTCACGCGCGTATTTGCGTGTGTGTGATGGTGTGAAATATGAAGCGATTTATTTCAAATCTGAAATCGCACATGTTGCCTAGTTATAACTACATACCTGCTGAGGAATGGGACTCATTTGTGCCGCTTTTAAAACTATTTTAGCACACACACACACACACACACACACACACACACACACACACACACACACACACGTACAGCCCCATTAGTATTGTAGTCTGGGATCTGGCTAAAACATCTGGTGGCTGAGTAACTTTTCAAAGTAGTCTTTGTCCTCACTCTGTGTGCCTGCATGCGTGTGTGCGTCGTGTGAGCGTTCGTGTGTGTGTGTGTGTGTGTGTGTGTGTGTGTGTGTGTGTGAGTTTTGTCTGTCTGTGTAATAAGGGGCAGACTTTTTTTACGGCGTCCCGTCAAATTAAAACTATGATTTAAACGGCTAACCGCTCTTTTTCTTTTTTAAATGATTTTTTATTCAAGCGAATAGCCACACACCGGCCTCTGCAGGTTTGCTGAGCGTGCTCCTGGCTGTGTGGCCAGTTTGGACTGTAGCAGAAACAGTCAAATACACATTGAGCGTGGGTTGAGTAGCTGTAACTCCAGTCTGGCCTGTTTCTGCTTCTTTTATCCGTGTAATCCCGGCCGGCTGCCCTCATAGCAGAGAGACAGCTCAGGGAGATACCTTTCCAACTTGCCTCTGGTCCAGCTTGACATTTGTGCCCAAAATGTGGTCGGTTACGGCAAACTGTCACCTGTACTTTGCTGGATGGGTTTTGGTTTTTCTGAGTCTGTTAAATAACCCTGCAGTACAGCAGCTTTGGGCTTTAGGGGGGTACGGCCCTGCAGACAGTTTGAGCTGATGCCCTCAGGGCTTCGCTTCAAACCACATCAACTTTGAAAGAAGCCGGGATTCATCTTCTCTTACAGCGGTTAAGAGTGCTTAATCGGCAGATTTAAAGGTGTAGCAGCTTGTCCTGGTACAGCAAGTTTAGTTTAATGTGTTTGTCATATATATAATGTAGGGAATAAACGTTGCTGTGAAATGAAATCGTTGACTTTGGGCAGTAAGCCACAACCTGTTGGCTCAGGTGAAATAGATTCATTGAACAAACCAACGTAGCTGAAATTAGGCCGGTTGGAGAGGCACAATTTTTGGTTTCTGTCATTTTTTTTCCCATTAATTGCACGGTCCTCATTGCAAAAACAGATTATTATTTAAGGGAAAAACTCAAAAACCACATTATTTGATGGCCAGCATGTTTAAAATAAACCTCTCTGAAAGTCTTCTGTTGGTTATGACAATAGACTGTTCATCAGTGCAGCAAAAGGATCCCTTTACGTGATATTTGTCATGGTCAGCATTTAAATACTTTTTCTTTTTCCAATCTTGTCTCACAAAAAAGAAAGAGGTCTACTTTCTGAGAAGTGTCTGTGTGTGTGTGTGTGTGTGTGTGTGTGTGTGTGTGTGTGTGTGTGTGTGTTGCAGTGTTTTTGAAGTGTCTGCTGTGTGTATGATCAAGTGGATCCGCGGATAGACGGATGATGGAGGGAGGGAGGTGTTTCTTTTTTTGAAATGGAAATTAAGGGGGCGCACATCTGGGGGTCTTTGAGACTTTTGTGGAGGGAGAGGAGAAGGTGGGTGTCAGAGGCCCACAGTCAGAAGTGTGTGTGTGTGTGTGTGTGTGTGTGGGTTGTAGGGGGGGGGGGGTTTAAGGAAGAATGGATGGAGGGACAAGGAAGAGGGAAAGGCTGTTTTTTTTCATTTCTGGGGAGGGAGAAGATAAGGAACGGGGATAAAGAGAGGTGCCTATGGTCAGTGTTGGCCTGTGGAGTGGGGAGACACGCAGACGGGGATGGATGGAGCGAGGGAAGGAGAAAGGAAGCGAGACAAAGGGTGAGGAAAGTTCATAAAACAAGGCTGTGATAGACTTAAGAAAAGAAGTGCTAAGAACAATAAGGTGGAAATGGAGTAGGAAAGGCAATAAAGAAGGAAGGAAGGATGGATGGACAGATGAGGAACTCATTTGCATGGGCACAGGAGTGGGGGGAGGAAAAGAGGGGGGAGGAAAGGGGGCAAAAGATCACTTGCTATAGTCAAAAAACTTTACGGCTGACAGTTAAATTTACTCTGGGCCTGTGTGTGTGTGTGTGTGTGTGTGTGTGTGTGTTGAGCTGGGTGGAAAAGCACAGTGGGGGGGCATGGCGTTTGTTCTGCAACATGGCTTTTGGGCTTTTTAGTGCTTTGCACACAGACTTGTCCTCTCCCCTTTTTCCTTTAGTGGCTGATTTCACCTAGCTGCGAGTATCTCTCTTCCACCGTTTGCTCTCCTCTCCCTTTCTCTCCCTTTCTCTCCCTTTCTCTCTCTCTTTCTCTCTCTCTCTTTGGCTCTTTTTAGAGGAGTCAGTGAGTTAAATGATTAGATTATAAAAACGTCAGTTTAGTTTCCTGCAGAGCATTGGTAGGGAGGAGGTTAAAGAAACTAGGGCAGATGACGTGCCTTAACAGATCGCCTAAAAAGCCTCCTCAGTCGGCCACTCCCTCTGTTGTCTTGTGTTCTTTCAGGCGCTTGGACGTCCACCACCGTCATACCTCTGGAGAACATAAGAAGTGTGTGCTTTCCGACACTTGAGGTGCGTCCTCGCTAGATTTAAATAAAACATCAAGGGATGTGTCTGTCGCAAGACGAGATAAAAAAAAAACTAAAAAAAAAACGAGCGCTCCTCGTGTTTTTGTTTTTCAAATAATAAAAAATCCTTTCAGGATTAGTTTGTGAAGTAGGGAAACGCTCTGGCTTTATCTCGCCTGGTACTTAAGGCAGCTTTAAAATTGGAGTCATGTCTTGAAGGATAAGATAAAACAAGTGCCTCTTGCTGTGTTTCTCAGGATGTGTTCCAGCAATATTGCACCACACAGGTCCACAGCTTCACCATGATGCACGCATGTGGGGTTACGGAGCAAAGTGTTCCACGTCTCTCCTGAGTAATACCGAAGAGTGAGGCGGCTTCAACGGAGTTCACTTTCTCAGATGAAAACGGAGGAGAGATGGGGGGGGGGGGGGAAGAAAAGAGAGCGAAGACAAACAGCGTGTGGGGTGAGAAGCAACAGATCTGAGCAGATCAGTTAGCAGCGGCGGTTGTAAAAAAGGAAAAAAAAAGAAAAAGTGAAGCAAAACAAAGATTATAGTCACTCAGCCTCCAGACTCTGGAGGAAACCTGTTGAATAGATTGAATTTGAGGACGAGGGAGTCTTTGCACATCAACCAACCTGGCTGAAACCGATCTGGAGCGATGAGGTTACTGAGTTATACTTGCAGATATTTCGCGTTGTATTTAGCACTGAATTGATGCAAATATGGTTTGTGGGATCTGAATAATAAACCTTCACTATGTTAAGAAGGATATGGCTCTTTGGCTTTTAAATCAGCTTCTCAACCTCCTTTCCAATTCAGCAATGCATCATTGGAAACATTCCCTGCTGCAGTTTTGGGAAAGTGAAGGATGCTTTGGCCTTCAGGCACCAGATCGGTATTGTAGTTTCGACTACGAATCGTATCAAAGGAAAAGTGTGTCCCTCTTAAGCACCGCAAAAGTATCTTTGATTGAGAACACCGAGAGATATTAAAGAATCTTATTATAGCTGAATCTCTGTTAGAGCGTGATCGTATCTGGCTCCGCATTGTGATTAAAATCCAGCTTTTGAATGGAGTCCAGCGCTGCATTGACATCACTGAGGCCCCGAAACCTCCCAGCCTCGCTTTCCCGGCACTGTTCAACAGGGAAACGCTGCTTCACTTGGCCGGCGTGCAGATAGAAGGGCTCTGGAAAGGAATATAAAGTCAACATTGTGGCTTGAAAATGTTCCGTCGTGTGTCTGTACGTACGTGTGTGTGTGTGTGTGTGTGTGTGTGTGTGTGTGCACGTCTTTTAGTTTGTCCAGACATTTCTCCCGTCGGCCCGGCCGCTTGCAGGAAACGTCCGATTCTCCAGGAGTGGAAAGTGTGTGTGTGTGTGTGTGTGTGTGTGTGTGTGTGTGTGTGTGTGTGTGTGTGACTGACGTAATATGTTTGAGCTTACCCAGACAGAGACGAACCAAACCATGACACACACGCACACACAGGGGTGTGTGCGTGTGTGCATGAGGATGTGTGTGTTTTTTAAATAATCGGATATGCTTGGCAGACCCGCGCAGGCTGGTGAGATGCATGTGTGTGTAAAGTGTGCGTCTCTGGCAGAGCTGTGGTTTGTTTTCCGTATTTATTTATTTTTTTTGGGGGGGGGGGGGGGGGGGGGGGGGGGGGGGGGGGGGGGGGGGAGGCAGCGAGGTGAGCGTCAACAATCAACATGTTGATTAATGCAGCTACTAGTTCCTTCCATTACGCCTTCAACTACCACTGAGGCAGAGTTTGTTCGCCATTATTTTTTTGATGTATGAGAGTCTTGGCTGTGGAGAGCAAGGTCAAAACCAACAGTCCCGTGTTGATTTATGCAGCGCTGGGTTTCCTGCTACCAACATACATCAAGGGGGGGGGGGAGGGGGGTAGGGGGGGGGGGGGGGGGGGGGGGGGGGGGGGGGGCGACGACATTAACGCCGTCCGTGCAGGCGAAGGCGGATGCGTTGGTTAGTGTGTCTCTAATAGCCGCTGCAGCAGTCGACCAATCTGAAAGAACGGCAGCTTCTGACACGCAGCAGTCGCTTTTTCTTTCCACTTCACCAGCTTGAAATCACGTGCAGATAAACTGCAAAATGACAGCAATTTTAGAGGCGGACTTGATTTCATTTTTAACATGACGGCGAGAATAGTTTCAATTCCCCTTTTCAGATGTTATAGATGCCAACTTTGAGCGGCCAATATGAGCCGATTGTTGGGAGTGTTTGATTTGTGATCACAACGGTTCTGTTCTGTTTTCTGTGGTGTTGTTAGTGCTCAGAGTCTCTCTGGGGACCTTTGTTGCATGTCATTCTCCCTCGCTCTCTCCTCATCAGGGGCCATTCCAGGATTTCTTAAATGAGGTGTCACGGGGACGAGAACCAGTCAGGAAAAATCTGAAGGCAAAATACCCACAAAATGGTCTTAATAAAAACATTTTTTTTAATAGTCATAATTCTAAAAACGCCTGGCTGCATTTTGGACATATTTGCGTGAACGATCTGAACCTCAGATCTGGTACAACCAATAATACTCCTACATTTACCCTCCCTTCGATGGTTTAATAGGCACGAAGAGGAACACATCTAGGACGTGTCAGCAACTTGCACGTGCGTCTGTGTCAGAGCAGAACCTGAAAGCTCTGGGCGTTGTAATGAATAAGACAGTCCACGCCCTCAACTTCAGCCTCAGCAGCTGAAAAGATCCGGTTGATCAAGGTTTCTGATTGACGTCGTTCACAAGAGAGGGAAAATCGCCGGCATGATTTTGTTATGACAACAAACCCGATAAAGGAGTTTCTGCTCGTCTGCACTGTTGTTGGACGAGCTCGTGGGCTTTTTGCTTTTAGAAATTGACATTTATTATTGCAGATGAATTCTCAGATCGGTTAAAACCCGACGACTAATTCTGTTTCGCTCTACTTTCTACTTTTGAACTCTGAAATTGAGTCCTCAGTCGAGAGGCGCTCATTAGGAGCCGTGACATGCTCTGTGTGTAACCGTAGACCGCCATCAGTACAATATTTTGACACGGACGTCAGCAGCTCCTCATCTGCTCATGTGGGGTCAGTTTTCTGACGCGTCCTCCGCTGGGTGCTATCATGTTAGCATTTTGTAGCCACGGTAGCAGACAGTGTTGTGTCTGTTTTTCTCTTTCATTAGCCCACATGGCAGAAAGCTGTTATATAGGAGCTGTCACGCGCTGATTTAAAGTGGCATCTGGTTCACCGTTGGAGTTACTATTATACCTCCTAGGTTTAAGATGATACTTCTTTTATAAAACTGGACAAAAAACTGGACAAAAACAACACTTCTTCTTTCTCTTTTTTTAGCTCATGAAGAACATTTTAAGCTCATTTTTGGAGCATTTTTTGAAGGCTTCTGTTAATTTCATAGTGCGTTTAGTGGAACAATGAAGAACAGACGTACCTCCTCTTCCCTTGTTTGCCTGCTGTTTTGTTTCTTATTCATCTTCTTGATGTTAAATCCATATTGCAGTAGTGATGAGTCAACCGAAAAAAAGGAGACCTACTGAAGCTTTTTCTCTCTTTTTGTGAATCCAGGGCAAACATAGTTGTGCTGTAACTATTACAACCAATTAAGAACTTTTACACATGTTTTAATTAACAATAAATATATGCATATGTTCTTTTGGTTTCTGATAACCCGAGCTGATTAATGTATTTGGAACACAAGCAGAGCAGGCACACCCAAAACAACAACTTTCAGATGTGGCGATGAGCGAGTGTAATCATGTTCTTTTCTCATGGAGCTTTGCTGTACAGTTTATTTTAATAGTCTGAGGTAAACCCACAATTTTATGACTTTTAAAAAACAGTTTAGAAAAAGCTGCTTGTCCATTTTGTCTGTTGGTGATATTTGACTTCCTGTCTGTCTTAAATATTTCTCAGACTTTTGAACACCACACTTTAAAATACAAAACGACTGAATAAACCTTTTAATTTTCACATGTAGCGTTTGAATATATAACCGTGTGGTTTCCTGTCTGTCCAATGAGTAACTCATGGAACAAAACTACACCACGTCTTAAAAACAAACCAATACGCTTCCGGAAAAGAATGTCTGTTGGCTGTTTTGTTTTTATTGACACAAGATAAAGTTTTTTTTTTTATGGACACGCGAAGATCGGCATTGTGTATTTGAAATCCAAACAACAAAGCTGACTAAAGTAATCCGTTTCAGATGGAACACTTGAGTTAAGTATAAAACAATGTGCTCTCTGTGCTCTAATTGGTGGAACATGGAGCTCAACTCTGTCGACATAACATCTAAAAACGCTGCGAGACGCATGAACGAAAAAAAAAAGACCTTTTCAAAGACGATCATTTTTCCGGGTGACGGAGAGGAAAAAAAAAATCACTGAAAGACGAGGAAGAAATCAGCGTAATTAGTTTGACCGCCGTGTCATTTGAAACGGTATTAGCAGCAACAAATCAGAAAACAATAAAACACGAGAACAAAGATAAACTAAAGGGCTTGTGTTTCATGGTGAAACTGAAATCGATGGTTGTCAACGTGCATGTAGAGTGTGTGTGTTTATTTTGATAGCAGTGAGACAGCATGTCTATATGTGCATACGTGTGTGTGTGTGTGTGTGTGAGTGAGAGTTAGTGGGTGGGTATTTGTGTGTAATCATGTACGTCAGGCCGTCATGAATGGTGTGTTTGAGACAGAGCGGAGTGTGGAGTTCCTCGGGCTGGACCAAATTGGAAACAGAAAAACAAACATTCCCTAGGAACCCCCGCTCTCCATCCACCCCCCCCCCCCCCCCCCCCCCCCTCTCTCGTCTGCCGGCTAGTGGCGCAGTCCAACCTGTCTGGGACAATGTAACGGTCTATAGCCGGACCGGACCACACACGTTCACGGGAGGGGGGGGGGTGGGGGGGGTCGGAGCACAGGAGGAGGCGGCGGATCTCAGCCGTAATGACAGTTGGAAAAACAGACAGAAGAAGCATATGAAAATGACAGAGGGCTCAGTGGTGGATTGATGGGAAAGACAGCGTGATGCGGGCGGCGGGGGTTAGTTAGTCGGAGAGTTACTTTAGATTTGGAAACGAGAGTTGATACTGTGAGGGGAAACAGAGAGACGGGGGGAATGAAAAACACGAGATAAGTCATTGTGGAGAAACAAAAGGGGGGAAAAAAAAGAGCATAAGGAGAAAAACAGAAGGGGCAGGGAAAGAGCGATTTAAGTAAATGAGTAAGCAGCAGCCTGAGTCACAGCTCCACAGGGAAAATATTTAGAGTCACACTCACTCTTTAAGAAAAAGAAAAC
>NC_136543.1:8839741-8852241 GCF_910591455.1 Pholis gunnellus
TAAGTGGGAAAATGTATTGTTTGAGTGTCATTTTGGTGAACTAACCCTTTAAGGGAGGTTCGTCGGCTTACTTTGTGTTCTTGCTCATGTGTGCGTGATGCTATGAGTTTGTGCTTTTTTGAAACTGCCTTTTATTTCTGTATTTAATTTGATGTTTTTTTAATGGATGTCTGTTATTTCAGTGTGCATAGTGCAAGTTTGAGTATATAGTACTGGGTACGTACATATGAGGCCTTTTAAGCACATGTGTGCGGACATATGTGCATGTTTGTGTGTGTGTGTGTGTGTGTGTGTGTGTGTGTGTGTGTGTGTTTTGTATGTTTTTCATTATGTGGTACGGTGGCTATGCTCGGCGATGCTGTTCAGCGGGGCGGATTGCTTTGAGCTGCTTGATGCTTTTAGCTGTGGTCTGTTTGTGTGTGTGTGTGTGTGTCCGACTGTCCATGCACGTGTGTGTGTTTGCATGCCTTCAACCGTGTGTGTGTGTGTGTGTGTGTGTGCGCGCGCTCTGCGTTGCGGTATTGTCGTCTTTGATGTGCTTGTACGAGTCCGATTTGGCGGAGTTTTAGAAAGCTGAGGAATGTTGAATAGAGACAATTCAGTCAGGCCCACAAGCAAGTTTGACTCGCATGCTACACACACACACACACACACACACACACACACACACACACACACACACACACACACACACGTTACTTAAACATTCAGGAGTTTATATCTGTGATGTAGTGCCCCACAAATGAGTTGTGCTCCTCTGAGGCAGTGAATCCCCAATGCGTTTTTTCTTCTTCTTTTATGTCAGTGGATCTCTTTATCTATTTCTGTTCTTTCTGTCGTCCTCTCAGCGTCTGTCTCTGCATGTCGTCCTGGATCTTCCTCACACACAAGAACGCCAAAAGTCACAGTAGAACCTTGTTCATGTCATTGTTCGTGCGTAAGCTACCTGTTGACCTATTTGAGCAAAGTTGGGTCAACAGGTAGTTCATTGTGTGTCTGATGATCTCATCTTCACACAACTCCACAGCAGGGTGTACCGCTATTAGTTATTCCCACACACACACACAGAGGTTTCATTCTGTATGTGCGTGTGTGTGACCGCAACAAATACCCATTCATCATTCTGTACAGAGGGCATTAAACCTCTGCCCCTCACACACACGCACACAGCAGGTTTTCCTACTTTGTCCCCCACATCCCGAACAACAATTAATTCTAATTAATTCCAATTAGGGCTTATTAATTATGGCGAAAAAGATTAATAAAGGAGGTGTCACCAGCTGCCGAGGCAATTCATTACTTAATTTGTTGGTTTGCTGATGATGGACTTGTTTAAAGGTCGGCGAATCAATCAAAAATCAAAGTGACAGATGTGTGTGTGTCTGTGTATCATGCCCTGTATGTATCGTGTTCTGTACGTTTTTCTTAGTCTTTTCACATTCTTGTGTTAAAGTTCTTTGTAACTAGCATCAAATTGAGGCAGCAGGCTGGTTTGTTTTCTAGTTGGCCACCACCACTCAACGTTTCACTCAATGTGGAGAAGTTCACCCACGTAGTAAAATCTGCACAGCCCAACAACGGCTTTACTCTGGCCAGACTCGCGCCAAATTCATGTCGAATGGCTTAACCTTCGTCCACGTATAAGCATGCCTCGTCTGAATTTTCGGCCACGTCCATGGGGCGCAAGTGTCCCAAAGCTAGCCCCAGTACTGCTAACTGAAGCACATTCTGAGCCCAGATTGTCCCCAAGTTTGCACTCGCATAATCGTGTCAAAGCTGGCAACCTTGAATGGACCAGGCCTGCTTTATATTTGGATGGGAAAGTCCACCGAGTGTTGGGCTGATTGCGCTGACACACAGCACTGTCGACACAAGTAGCTTGTTAGCCAATGTTAGCCTCCAGCTGGCTCGCAGCACAGCCTGATTAAGTTATTGCACTACACTAATGCAGTAAAAAAAAAAGCCATATACCATACAATTCACTTCCAGATCCAGAGTGAACAGAGAATAGAAAGATAATTGCTGAAAAAGTAGTACGTACATTTGATTTAAAAACAAAACATTCACTGTCTTTTATAGAGAAGTTTCTCTGATGCATGCTGACAGCTGACTTAACCCAAACTGTGGGAAATAAAATGTAGGGATAACTTCACACAGTCAAAGCTGGCATTTGCCGGCTGCTTAATGTTCCACCGCTGTTTCGAGGCTGTCGTTTTTTCTGGGGGAAATGAAAAAAAATCCAATAATCAGATGAAGAACAGTAACTAGACAAAGCAGGAGTAATGGACCCAACCTAGTTTTCAGAGCTTCTACCCATTTATCTTCGTCTCTGTCCGTTTCTGCGCTCGCAGCAGAGTTAAAATCCATTAATCTGATTAGGTTAGCAACTGACCACCTAGCTAAAAGGTGACCAGACCCCAACTATTGGTTCAGTATTTCAGTGTTATTGTACCACAGGATTACTGTATACTTCAAGCCTGTTCCCTCTGTGCTTCTGAGGCAGAGGATTCTTTAGTATGAAAGTCTACAGAGCCGTCTGTGTCTGTGGGTCTAAATGAGACTCCACGGCTAAGTAATGCTGAAAACTGGTTCGGTGTTGTACCACATTAGCACTCAAAACCTTGCTTTATCAAAAGCTTTCTCCCTGTATTAGTCCGTGTGCATGTTTCTGTGTGTGCTTTCCAAGCCATTAGACCTGCGTGTGTGTCACTGCTTGCTCCCACAATAACCAGTGCTACACCCATCCACCGACAAATCTACTCTTAAGGGATGTTTGCTTGTGCGCAGGGCTACCTTTTTTTTGTGTGCTTGCAGCTTGTGTGGGTGTGTGAGCAGATATGTGTGTGTGTGTGTGTGTGTGTGTTTTGTTCAGTTTGGCTTCAACAGTGTCGGTGTGTTGTAGCCAAGTGAACAAGTGTTAACAAGCTCTGTGCAGACTGTATTTATTTAATCCATATGCTGGTGAACTATACAGCTGTGTGCTGCTTCTGGTATGTCTGGAAGGAAAAATCACTCTGCAGATGCAGCCTTGTCCGAGAGGTACAGAGATTATTGCCAAGTCGGCTCAAATGTCACTGCCTATTTTGACAAAAACTATTGTGAAATTGTTTTGTTTTCTTCTTTAAATTGCAATGTGGACAATCTGTCCAGCATTTATTTTTAAACATTCAACTAACCTTATTGACAGAATGTGAAATTGTGAAAATGTAACCTGCTTGACGTTATATCACAGACATCTATGTATTGTCTTGCAGAGATAGCTACTGAAATGACCACGCTAACCGACTAGCCTCGGCCCTTCCCGTCTTGTAACACCACTTGTTCCTCCAAAGGCATAAGTGAGTCAGTCTGGCCTCAGTCCAACATGATAGGACCAAGAAGTATCTCTTCTTGAGGGTTATGGCTAGAAATGATACGTCTTGTGTAAATATGATTCTCGTTGTAATCGTAGCGGTTCGGGGAAAACATCAAAACTCCTCCCTTCGTGGGGGGAGAGAAGACTGTTACTGTTGTACGTAGTTTCTTCACTTACTCTTAACTGGTTACGAAACACTCTCGATCTCAATGTAACACTGATGCCTCTAAAGACCCGACTTCCCTTCAGTCGGATCTCCGGCGGGAGGTGCAGAGCTCAGCTCCAGGCCACAGTGGCTCCTCCTCCGGCCGGGAGCAGAGCTACCGCAAAACACTACCGCTTTTGTCCGCACAAAATGCAGGAGTTTTACACGAGACGGATCCTTTCTCGCCATAACCCGCCCTCGGTGTCGGAAACGTGACAACCACCCGCACCCTCGCCTTGTGCTCCTTTCAGACGGAAGGCTGCTTCACCGGCAGGAGAGCAGACGGCAGCTCCGGGAGACGTGCCATAGCTCGAATCCAGCCAGCGCAGAACCCAGCACCCGGGGCTCTGTACTCAGAATTTCAGCAGTTTGGTGGAATTTTGAGTATTCCTGCCCTGCAGTTAGTTAGTAGTTGGCTTTTTTTATTTTTTATAATTGATGACTGTACATTTAAATTGCATTGACCCAGTAGAAGCGAAATGCTGACCATGTGGCTACATCTTACACGTTGCACTTTCTAGAGGGGCACTTTGCTGATATTCAAAATGTTCTCCCATGTATTAGTCAGGGATGACATGCCTTTACCGGCAGTACTTGCAGATGTGTATTACTGTAGCAACTTTCACCATTCACTTGTATATCCTGACTTCGTAGGACATGGGAGTTTGGCTGAGATCAGCCAGCTGCCGATTTTACACACACAGTGGCTTTTAATGGAGTACTTCACATTTTACAACATGTTGTCAGAATCTATGCAGATTTGTGTGAGCCAGACTCCACTGCTGAGGAAATGCAACAAAGACAGGCAGGCAGAGCCTCAGGCTGCTGCTGATAGTCCTAAGCCAGATCGGCAAGACCCGAGACGATAAAGACGGAGCCGCTGGGAGCTGACAGGCTAGTGGCTAGCGGTGGTGCTGCTGCTGCTAGCAGCCAGCGACGGCAGCCAGGCCGCGTGGCAGCGTTAGCGCAATGTGCCAGAACAATATAAACAGAGTAGCTGGGGGCTGACAGATAGTTCCAACTGGTAGTTTTTTTGTTTTTTTTTTTTTCAGATCCATGTGCCCACCAAAGCCAAACGCAAGCCGAGGCAGCATCCACCACGCTGCAGTGAGTGTCACAGTAGAGCGCTGCGCGTGTGTTTTTGACTGTGTCGCCAATGGCGGCGCAGAGGGAGCGCTGGTGCGTGGAACAATGCGGGCACAACATTGTCATCGGAGATGTAAGCGGGGAGAAATAAGCGCCGCCAACGGGAACAAGAGAGATGTTGACTGAGGTGGTGAAAAATTTGTGGTTGTGCTTACTACTCACTTTGTAAGAAATGCTTACAACTTCTCACAACAGACAGTTTGACTTGTCAAAGGTGATACAGCATGTTTACAAGAAAAAAAAAAAAAAAGGTTTAATAAGCCATTTTAACGATATTTTCTGTACTTGATTATCTTTTGACGCTTTGCTTTGGCTTGATGCTTTGGAACAGTTCAATGTAATGTTTTCATGCAGCGATGAGAATGGTTAACTGTGCTAATGCCAACCAAATTTCAAATACATGGCATGTTTTTGCCGTCATCCATGCAAAATAAAGAAATGGTTATTTCTACAAAATGTATGCAGATACATACAATGTATCGCGTTCCTTAGCTCTTCTTCTGAGAGGAAGTTGCGCTCTCAGTGAGATGACTCAGTGTTGCTCTCCTCTGCACCGTGTCTTACAGAAGTCACTTATTGGGTCTTAATGAATCACTGCTGAGTAAGCCGACCTGGAAAATCAGACGCTCTTGCTGCTTCGAGTCCCTCGTATACGATTGACTGCAATAACAAACACTGTTGAATATGACTCCTGAATCCTTTCAGAGCCAATTGTCAGTAATGGAACATGAAACGTTCCATATTGTTAAGAATATTGGCAGACCTGCTGTGTCTTTGATCACAAGAAGGAAAAGGGACACCGAGAGGCTGGCCAAGGAATAGATTTTAATACCTTTGTGGATAATAAAGCTGTGGCTGAAAGACTGGATACGAATGTTCTTTTTTTTAAAAAACATTTTTACTGTTAATTATTTCCAAAGCGTTGGCCATATTCCACATTGATAGAATTGCTGAGAAAGACGGCACTGAAGTCAACTGAGAGCAGGAGAATGGAAGAGCGGCAGCAGACTGAATGTATCAGCATCAGGCTCGTGTTATGATGATCTCAAGGCAGACTTAATAAGGAGGTGTTTCTGCTTTGTTTAGTTTAGATCTGCTCAAGTTTGGCATGTGATTCTGCTCCAGAAGTGCTGCTGTTAAAGTTGTCATGTAGTTAAATTTGACTTAAAGCTCCCGTGTACGGGATTCAGAGGATTAATATAGCAGCAAACTATTTGCCACGTAAAGATATCGTAAAGCAACAGACCACTCGGCTCTGCCAGTTGTTTATCTTGCTGATTTTAAAGTGAAACACCATCATGATGAAGTCCATGTGAGCTATAGCAAGATGCTAATAGTGCTCGAGTAATTTGTCAACATAGTTTCTACTTTATAAACGTTCATACTTTAAGCTTCACTATCGCCAACCACTGCAGATCCCTGATCTGAGATACATTTTCCACCTACAAGAGTCGCGTCTTGGGCACATATATTTCACTTTGGCAGTCGACAGAAGGTGTTGAAAGACGTGCCATTTAACCTACTTTTCACTTTTCACTGGGTTAAAATATTGCTAGTTCTATTAGCCAGGATAGCTGGTTGTGGTCCTGAAGAGTTCCAGCTTTGCACAGACATCTGCCCCAGCTGCTTAATGGAACAGATTTACTACCGTTGGAATATTAAGTTGAATACCTACTTTTAGACTGGGGAAAATAACTAACCCCTCTAATGGATAAGTGCCCTAGAATGCTTAATGCTGAGCCTCTGCGTGTTTATGTGTGTGTTTGAACGTGTGTGTGTCTATGTGTGTGTGTGGGGTAATCTGCATGGCAGGTTCCTTGCCATTAGTGCACCACTGAACAAGGCAGCAATTCATTCAGCAGGTTTAACTGTCTGGTGTGTGTGTGTGTGGGGCAGGTTTTTTAAGTGCAGAGTGTGTGTTGTTTTTAGAGAATTGTTTCCGTGCGTCTGTCTGCACCATATGGCCCAATGTGGAAAAAGGCCCCTTTAGGGGTCTGTGTGTATGGGAATATGTATGTGTGTGTGTGTGTGTGTGTGTGTGTGTGTGTGTGTGTATATATAAGAGAGAGAGTATATGCATTTGTGTGTATGAATGTGTGTGTGTACAGCGGTCTGGTCTGCCCAGAGTGAAGCTGTAAAAACAAAAACGTCTTGAGAAAAGGAGGAAAAAAAGAGACGACATAGCAGTAGTGATGTCAAATAACACCATTTTCAGACACACACACACGCACACAAAGTCACTGTTCTGTAGCTTTTTCTTTTTGTGTTATTTTGTTTTTCTCCTCTGTTTTTGTCTCATTTGCGAATCTAACGCTGTTTCTATTTTTACTTAAATAATTACTCGCTCTTGAGCAATTGTCTTTCCCTTTTCTCTTGTCATTGGTATTGTTCCCAAATTGGTGAATATACGATCACTTTAATTTCATCCCCGGTAATCACTTTCTGTTCTCTCTTGTTTTTAATTTGTCTGTTGCGTTTTTCGCTTGTCGTTTATTTTGTCAAATTGGCGTAAACCTCAGGGCTGTGGTAATGACTTCTGAGGTTAACGAGCTTCTGCTAACAATCACTCACTCACACACACACGGACACACACATGCACACAATCATGCAAGAATGTACACACTCACATGCACTCTCAAGTAAGCATGTATATGCAGTGAGAGTATTCCTAAAAACAAACACATTCATGCAAGGATGTACACGGACGTGCACATGCACACACTTTTACACACACTTTTGAGACTGCCTTACAAAATCTGCATTATCGCAAGAAGCCTGTCCCATTTGATTCAAAGCCAATTAGAATAAAGTGTGATTTCAATAAAATAATGCGTGCTGGCCTTTTCTGTAAGGTGAAGAACATCTACACCTTTTTTATTCAGAAATATCTCAGCAACACAATCAAGTTAAATAAAGAAAAAGATGAACGTAGCTGTCTAAATGAAGTATGAGCTCCTGTTAACGTCCAGTGAAGGATAGATAGAGAGGCTGATTCAGTTTCGCACACAGGGTCAATTTTGATGAACTCGGCAACTTTTGCACAAGTTTCTCTTCACGTCTGCAGTTGCAGTTGCAATTACCACAGCTCCGATTTGCGTAGTAATGGCGGCTGAGGCTCATGGGTATTGTAGTATTCTCAGAGACTTCTGTGTTTGTATGTAGAGGGACCTTGACGAGATTGTTGAAAATAAATAAAATAAGGGAATTCAAACTGAGGAAAGTACTTCTGGTACAAGCAGCTCCGTCCACTTTAGAAACGTATATTTAATCGCCTAAGTTCATTTCTACATCAACCATCATGTGATTTTTATTTTTAGCAGTCTTAGATGATATGATGTGTTGCAAAATGTGACTGTTTTCATGATGTACATGATGCAATAAGAACTGTAGGAGAGGGGGAACAACCTCCCCTGCATTCAAAAGGAAGTTAATGAGATTGTAGCAGGGCTTGAATACACTGTTTCTCACTTTGAATACTTAAAAAAAAATGCTAAATATAAAGTTTATACTGCCTGCCTGTCAGCATGAAGCCCTGGAGTAACGCAGGTGTCCGGTCAGTCTTTTCAAACTTCCCCCTACATTCAGCAACATATTAAGGATTTTGGATGTATAGCTTTGAGGTGCTTAATTCCTCTAAGCTTTATTGATGACTTGAGTCTGACTTGAGTCCTGCTGACTGCAGCCTCCTGCGAGTTCTCCTGGTGTGAACTCTGCTTTAATCTCTCTCTCTCTCTCTCTCTCTCTCTCTCTCTCTCTCTCTCTCTCTTGCTCTCTCTGGTATCTTGATATGGTCTGTGTTCTGCCGTGACTTTTAAACATTTACATTTCTGCTTTCAAGTGCTGTTTATATATGGCTCTTATCTGCTATCTAACACACACACACACACACACACACACACACACACACACACACACACACACACACACACACACACACACACACACACACACCGGCACATTCAGACAGGGACGGCCGGTGAATCAAACCGTAGGTCGTCCTGACAGCAACACTGTTGCTATGTCCATAATAGGACAGGAGGAGAGGGGAAAAGAGGAAGGCCGTAAGAGAAAAGAGTGCCACATAGACAGAAGGAGGGGGGAGGCAGATCATTTGCCACCAGAGTGTTTGTGTGGTGAGGTGAGGCGTGGAACTTTGGTGACTTTAGCTCACAGGCTGATTCTCCATTGATCCCTTGTTGTGAAATTACCCCCTTAGATTGCAGCCTTCGCTGCAGAATGGGCCCCTGGGACTTGCTCAAGGACACTATTGGGGGGGGGGGGGGGGCTACAGTCACAGGGGAGATGACTTGGCCTTCTGGTTCAAGGATGCTGTAGTCTGTCGTCACTCTGCCACCCTCTCCTGCTACCCTGGGCTTGTGTGCTTCAACGCTGCCCTATCTTGATCAAGTCTTGAGAAAATTCCAGTGTGCAAAAAACCCCACCTCTAGGACCAGTGACTCCTCCTCCCTCTGTAGGACAGGACACTATGCGTACAGGGGTGGTTAAATTAAAAAATCCAAAATATTCTAGCTTCAGTTTCACAATTGTGATTATTTTCTGATTTGAAAACGAGACATTTGAAGACGCCACTTTGTTTTTTAGGAAACCATGATGAGTTCTCTGACATTAAGGAGACCAAACAATCGATTGTTAGCAGATAATGTAAATATGTGTTAGTTGGAGCCCGAAAAAAAAGACTTTACAGTGATGCTAGGGGTGCACTAGCACTGTGAGGCAATGATTTTCTCTAATTGCTAACGTCAGCGTGCTAACATGCTTACAATCACAATGCTAACATGCTGATGTCAAGCTGATTGGTTGATCATGTTCACCATCTTAGCTCAGTATGTTAGCATGCTAACATTTGCCAATTAGCAATAAACACAAAGTACAGCTGAGGCCGTTGGGAACGTCTTTAGGTTCGCTTGCATTTGGTCCAAAACGAAAGTGTGTGCTGACCAGATGGGTGGCGCAACATGAAAAGTCAGTATACCCCGAAAGTGGTTACATTTTATTTTGAGGTGGTCTTGAATGTGTGTAGAAAAATTTCACGGAAATACATCGAACAGCTGTTTAGTCATAACACTCAGATGTCAGCCTGATGGTGGTGCTTGTAGAAAAGTTAAAGGAATCAAGTTTCATGGCTATGCATCCAATATTCTTTGAGATATTTCAGTCTGGGCCAAAGTGGTGAACTGACCCTGGAGCCATATCACTAATAAATATACATAGGTTTGTGTTGTTGTATATTGTGTTTTTCTCCTCACCAGACCTGCACCAGGTTTAGGTCAATTAGTCCCTACCGGCTCCAGCACAGCTGATGCTGACCTTCCTTTTATTCTACCGCAAGAAGAAGGCCAATTCTCTTGCAGAGATCAGTGGAGTATAGCATCAGACGGAACTGCTTTTCATTTTATCACCTACTGACACGTTGCCAGATGGCTAGAAATCGACAATATATTTGTTGTTAACTCTGTTTGACAGCACTAATCTGTTTTCTTTTATTGAGGATGGTTGAATTTATTGCTTCAGGGAGATGGGTTGGCAGGATGATAGAGTAAGGACGGCTCGTGGAGAGGGAGAGCGTCTGAAAGAAAGCCTTGTTACAGTAAAATTGTGGTGAGGGAGCAGAGAGGAGTAATGCACCGAGAGAGAGAGAGAGACTCCATTTACACCTTGCATTGCGATGCATTCTGGGTGTTTAAATCGCAATCGGATAGTGCTTGGCCACATGAAAGTACAGCGTTAAATGTTCCTAAATAGCGATGAAGACAGAGTGTTACACGATCGGCCAAACCGCCCCCGGAGGTGGTCAGGGACACGAGTTCAATTGCATTTATAGCCCACATACAGCAACTAACGTGGGCGGCGGTGATGCGCGGGTCGACCCACAACATTGGGTTAAGCTCACTAGTAAAATATCACGGGTGAGACGGGCCGGTCAAAAAGTGACAAAGCAGCGTGCCGAGTAAGTTCTTAAGTTCTTGCAGTAATTACTCTCTCAAACACGCACACACACAGAGAGAGCGACGCTCAGTCCTTGTCTTGGTCCTCAGTCAGTGCTCGGCAGTGCTGATTGGCTCTCATAACGCCCTGACCCGTACAGAAGTAGTGGGCGGAAATGCGTAATAGCTCACTCGACCCGTTCGGTTGTTTAGAGCTGGACAAAGCGATCGGATCTCAACGGGGACGCTGAGGACGCATATTAATACTACGTGTAGATGTAATCCGGTTAAATATCTAGAATACACTCTGGACACGAGACGCGTTTTTAATGTGAGGTGTAAAAAGGGGTCAGAGTGTGGAAGGAAGTGACACATAGGTGGAAAAGAATCTCATTCCTCGTCCCTCTGCTCCTGTCTCACTCTGACTTTCTCTTTCTCTGTGTCTGACACATTTGCACACTTCAACGTGTACACACGCACACACCGTAATTGAACAGTAATTGAACACTTCTTGTCTGCTTATCTGTCCAAAGAGGTTGAAAGTAAAGATTCAAGGATCGTGTGTGCGTGTGTGCGTGTGTGTGTGTGTGTGTGTGTGTGTGTGTGCGAGCCGTCTGATTCTTATCACACTGTTTGACTAAGAGCTGCTTTTAAGGCAATGAATTCACATCCCGTCCTCTTTCTGTCCCCCCCGTCTCTTCCCATTCTAGCCGTCTTTCTCAATGTCTCCAAGTCTCTTCTCATGCATTTATCTCTCTCGCTTTCTTGCTCGCTCTCTTGCTTTCTTGCTCTCTCTCTCTGTCTCTCTCTCTGTCTCTCGCTCGCTATCTCTCTCTTTCTCTCGCTATGTCTGTCTCTTGCTCTCTCTCTCTCTCGCTCGCTCTCTTGCTCTCTCTCTCTTTCTCTCGCTATCTCTCTCTCTCTCTCTCTCTCTCTCTCTCTCTCTCTCTCTCTTTCTCGCTCTCTGTCTGTCTCCCTTGTCTTTCTCTAAAATCCAATATCATTTATTGTCAATTTTCATTACCAGCTATCTTCAAGACCGCAGCTGCAACTAAAAAGAATTTGCTAATAGATGTACAATTTCCTGCTTGACATAAAGTGAAGTAGTGTGATATAAATCATGCTCTGTATGACATATCTCTCTATTATTTCCCCCCCTCTACTGTCCATCAGTCTGTCCATTCACCCTTCTGTCTCTCCCACACTTACAGTTCTCTGTGTTCTTTGTAGAGATTATACCTGTGTACATTTGTATTAACAAGCATGCAGAGTTGCAGGTTTGACGGGTTGAGAGATAACAACTTCGCCAACAATGAGAGTTTATATTCTCCCCTGTGTCTTTGTGGCTTAGCATTTCACAGCATGTCGAGCTTTTGACAGGTTTGGTTCAAATGTTGGGGGCAGAGAGGCTTTTCAGTTGATTAGACTTTAAAAGTGAGAGGGTCTGATTTCAAGACTTGAGCTGCCAAATAGCCTTGATGCTTTCTATGTAAATCAAACCCAGAGGATAAACAATTCTGAATCATTTAGGGTTTGTAGAGTTCTTAGCATTTCATGGGTGGTTTGTTCTGTTTCACTCGTGCATCACTTGAGCATAATGGCGCAGATACACACACATTACATACAGGCAACAGGGAGTGATTGACGGCAAGTGAGATAGCCGGAAGGCAGATAGAGGAGTTGTACCTCCCGGCTAATTTCCCCATTGAAGCCCATGTATATTTGACATTTTACAATACACTATCTATAGTTTGGCCCCCAGGGTTATATGGGACATTTTCCAACATGCAGAAGACGCGTTCAGCTGTCAACTGCAGTAAAAAATGGAAGACAGTCTCGACAGCACACC
>NC_136543.1:8854741-8887241 GCF_910591455.1 Pholis gunnellus
AAGCCTGTGGGCATTTCTTTTTTTCCCAGGCAAACCTTCTCCATCGCTGCACCGCCGGGCAACAAAGTAGCAGCTTTAATTAGTAAGAGAACTTTAATCGCCTTTAAGAGAAGAAAAAAGATTTTCCTTTTGAATTTCTCGAGGTATCACCTTGTGAAAAACCTGCTGCCGTAAAAAAGATGGATCGGCGGAAATTAAAACAAAAGCTTGACACTTTTTTGAAAATAATTGAAACGCCTTTAGACTTTACCTGACAATTTCACCCCTTTTCTTACAGTCTGTGTCTGCTACAACTCATAGAAATTCAAAGTGAACGCTTCAGGTGTAAGAGCTGTAAAGTGAATACAGGGTGATTCGGCCTTTTCGTGGTCTATGATCCATGATCATCATTCCATTGCTCGGATTATTGTTTTAGCCATAATTTATATATATATAATGTTTCTATTTTGTTATTGCTCTAATTTTTCTAGTTCATTTCATCCCAGGCAAAACGATAATTGTTCAGTTTGTCTTGTTGAAACTGGTCTTGCTTGTTTTAATACAGACTTCTGCAGTGATTCTCTTGGCGCTAGTTGTCTACGGTGCCTCTGTCGTCCCTCTGGGCAGACCAACGGTCTCACAACCATCCGCTCTCCGTGTGTGTGTGTGTGTGTGTGTGTGTGTGTGTGTGTGTGTGTGTGACTGTGCGTGTATATGTTGGTTGTTATGCAGGATAGAGGAAATGAAAGCTCAGACTGAGCCTTAAGGCTTTCTAAACTGTCTCACTGTCCCTTCACATGCATGCGTTTGTGTGTTTGTGTGTGTGTGTGTGTGTGTGTGTGTGTGTGTCTGTTTGAGGCCAGGCACATCTGCTCCCATGTAAAGGTTTGTGTGAAAACACGAGTAAGTGACAAAAATGAGGAAAGAATACGCTCAAGTTGGGTCTCTGTAATACTCAAGTACCCACGTTCACATGCACACAGACACACACTTACACACAAATGCATGCAGTATGTGTTTGAAGTGATTGAATCTCAGTTTTTATTGTGAAATATCGGGCAGTGCTGCCACCTCCTTCCTCTTTTTTGTTCTCGTGTGTGTGTGTGTATCTGTGTTCTTTAACTATTGTCTAATAAGTGTAAGAACACACACAGAGGGAGAGCCACTTCACAGGGCTCGGCATTAACGCTTGCCCTGGGCATGTAAACTCTTGTGTTCGGGCATGTGGATTGCCTCATGCAGTTATCCGGTCGGGCAAGTAAAAAAATAAATGTGATTTTTATCGTTAGGCGAAGGCGATATTCAGTCAAATAAATATGCGATCGAGAGATCGGCATGAATGGTTTGTGGTCGCTGATCCCTTCATAATGCTACATTGTGAACAATGTAGCGATTAGCTAACACTAATGGAGGTGACGTTGAGTGACATTAAGAAGTGTTCAAGCTCTATCCAGTGAAAGTGAGTGTTGGCTGCAAGTAAATCAAAGCGTTATCACGATTTGTGTTTTTAAATCAAAGCAAATCTTTAAATAAAAATGCAATTTCCTAATCATTTGAATTGTGTGTTTTTATGCAAATAACCACTATAAATGACAAGAGCAAAATAAAATTTAGAATTTTTGAAAGTTTTTTTTTGTTCAATTGTCAAAATTCCTGTTAATTTTATTTATTTTTTAAAAAGCCTACTTTTTCCATGGATGTAACACTCAGGATGACATCACTCTAATGTTTTGTTACATTGCTTTACTAATGCTCTGAATATCCTATAGGGAGGCTTTGAATGCATTGACATTCATTAACTAAAAAAAACAAACACACATTAGTTTAGTCTTCAGTCTGCACACATTTCTAAAAACCACTTTGTGTGTGTGTGTGTAATTTCCTGGTTGTCCCCCAGCAACCCCCGAGCTCTGATCACAGGAAGTTGAGAGGAAGTTGTCGGGTCTCCACCACACACACACACACACACACACACACACACACACACACACACACACACACACACACACACACACACACACACACACACAGATCTACCTCCTCTCACGTTAGTAGGAGACATGGAAACAGTGAAGAGCAGCAAGAGAGGGAGGGGGCAGTGTTCAGGTGTGATAGTCTCTTTTTTTTTTCCATGTGCTGCTCTCTTTCCTCGTCAAGTGTGAAAAGTCTGTCCGTTTCTGCGCCGCCATGTTTCGCTCTCTCATCTTTTCTTTGGTGCTCAGTCCTTCTCTGTGAGGCGGGCCGTTGTCACACATATTGGGCTCGTTATAAATAAGTATATGGGCCCTGGTGTTGCGACCCCCGGCGTCACCCGCTGACATGCGGAGATTTAAAAGGTTCCTCAGCGGCACTTCAGGGAAAAGTTGAGAAAAGGCGTAACTTTATGCAAATGTCTCCTCACGCAACGTGAGCGACGACCGTGTGAGAGCCAATCGTGCAGACGATCAGAAGCAAAGCAAAGTTGTTTACTACTGGGTCACGTCCAGAGCAGATACGGGACCCCATCTCCAGCAAAACCGGATTTTTGTTTTTGTAGCCACCTACTACACGCTTAACATATACACATGCTCAACTCAAAGGCCGGGACAGGGAAATTCAAACTCTTGACGGCAGTGTGGTACGATGAAAGGAAACATCGTTATATCCAAAATAATTATAATAGAATAAAAATCAGTTTCCACTGCTGAAAATCCATTAATCAAAGGCAGGAAAACCCAAACCGCAAGCATAAGATGCCGCTTTTCAGTGCAGCTCTGGAGCAGCGCGCTGTGTTCTGGCGCCAAGCTGTTTTTTGGGGGCTTTTTTTGAGCGTCGCAGCCAGCGTCTGTTAGGTTTGTGTGCCGAGTTTAAACCGTTTCTGATGGTTGCACAGTAGATCCATATCTTCACACTGACTCCATCATTCGGTCTCTGAACACGAGCACAGAAAGTCAGGGACTCTGTTGTGTTAACGCTTAAAGAAATATTGGACTGCTCTCTAAAACGGGTGTTTCAGGGGATTCAGATACATCACACGCCTCGTGTCCTTCAGATGTGCGTTCTTAGTTGAATAGGTATTTGAGCATAAAAAGGCTAATAGTTGGAAGTCGTGTTGTGTGATGTTGATATTGTGGGTTGTTCTTAATTTAGTATTCTGGGACTTTGTTTCTTACTCCTGCTTCACACACAACTTGTCTTTTTTTCCCCCGTCGTTAAAAAGACTTTTTCAAAACAGGCTCTTTAATACAATATTTCGAGGATTTGGAGGACGGCGCCCTTCAATTATTTATCCGACTCCGCTTTTGATGTGTTATTCTTTTGTGTGCATATGATGAGTCCGTATTGTGTATCTCTGTATACTGTCAGTTTATTTCCTTTGGTATTAAGGCTTTGATTTAATACCTTTTGTCATGGCAGCGTACAATGTCTTTTCTTTTGGGTTTGAAGATTTCCAACACTTTTCACCAGAAAAAACGCCTTTGTTTATTGTTTATTGTGTTTGTTCTGAGGCAGTAACAGATTTTAAACTGCTGATTGTTGTGCGTGCGTGTGTGTGTGTGTGTGTGTGTGTGTGTGTGTGTGTGTGTAAGTAATGTGGTGCTTAGTTGATGTGCAGGAAGAAACTAAATGAGGATTTAATGAAGCTGGATTGTTGTTTTTAAATAATGTAAATGATTAGATGCAAATGGTGGAACTAATCTTTTAATGTGGTTTTCATCGTTAATTATGATCGTGTAGAGTTTATTTAGGTGTAATTGTTGTTCGGTTGATCAATCCTCGTTGGAGAAGTGCATGAACGTGTCTGTTCCGTATTGAAGGATTTGTTAGAACATGTTTGTGTGAGGCACTTTTCTGCCTAAACAAACATGTTTACATGTGTTTTCTCTTTCTGTGTGTGTGATCCACACTTTCTCTTTGTCAACCTCTGACTCCTGGCAGCTAGTTTAACAATAATTAATTACACACCCTCCTTGCAGTCAGTGTGTGTGTGTGTGTGTGTGTGTGTGTGTGTGTGTGTTTTCGGTTTCCCTATGCCGCGTGTGTGCAGTTGTGCTCTTGACAGTAGTGTGATTTATCACTCAAGCTATAAATGTGATTTCACACACATGCCGACACACACACATTTAACTGTTGACCACAATTTGCTTACCCCAAAAATTGGTTAAGGTGACGTCGTCGGCGATGGAGAGAGAGAGAGAGAGAGAGACACAGAGCGAGATGCATTTTAAAAGGAGCTTTCTTAGACGTGACCACACACACATGGTATGCTCCACAGACACATTCACACAGAGTACGCTCTAAAGACCATAGCAGGGGAGCTGTGAGTGTGTGTGTGTGTGTGTGTGTGCGCGTAAAGTTAGAATCCAGACAGTCATTCCAGAGGCCAGACTATTGAGTCTTATAAACTCTCAGGTCACAGATTATTGAAATAGCAGAAGAGATATATAGTCTGCGTCTCTGTCTTCTGTTGCACCGTTTTACTTAAACATCACAAATTGATTCAGGAATACAGACACACACACACGTATGACCACACACCTGCATGTGTGAGTGTATTTATATGCATGAATGTCTGTGATGTAAAATAACACAGGTGTGTGTGTGTGTGAGAAAGATTTGGATTCAGGGTGTATTTGTACTAGCAGCTTGGATCTGTGTGTGTGTGTGGGGGTGTGTGGGGGGGGGGTTGTAATACTGATTTATTTGAGCATCATGTATAGCCCCATTGGGAACTGAACCAGCAACCTTTTGGCAGTAATAGTCTCGCTCGCACACACACGCACAGGCAGTCTGTTGTGTGAGCCAATCTAACAAAATGTACCTCGCTTTAACCTAATAACCTCCAGCAATTTGGATAGAACAGCTTGGACAGCCTAATAAGTTCCAACCGAATCCTTCAGAGAAACGCAGCAACCTGTTTTTAAACTCCTCTGACCCACCTGTGGGCCCACACTTCAAAATAAAGTTTTATAGAGTGTGGGTCCCAGGGTGTTCATGTAACACTTTCCAATGTGCCCAGATGAAAAACAGCTAGTTTGTGTCATGCTGAGTAAGTCACAGTTGGAAAAGTGGCTTTTCTCTCACTTGTAACGCGTTCTGTTTCACTGTCTTTTGTGTGTGGTTGTAAAGTTAAAGAGTTAATTGAGCTTGAAAGCAGAAATTCAGCTGTTTCCATTTGCAGACCCGTGAGGAGAGTCTCCCGCGGTGAAGCGAGAAAATCTCTCCCCCGTTCTCAGGAGTTTGTTGAGGTGCACGTAAAGTAACCCCAGAGCTCTCTGTAGCCAAAAGACCATGGTCGTACTGGACACCTCCCAGTTATACGTTTGTTTGTGTGTGTGTGTGTGTGTGTGTGTGTGTGTGTGTGTGTATAACCAGTGTTCTGCCCAGAGGGGTAAACAGCCCTCCTACAGAGTATCACACAGACTCACAGCAGAGTGCTTCCCAGACCCTGTGTGGTGCAGTAATCCAATGTATTTATTCCAGGTCAGACTCTTCTTTTAATAAAGTTTATTTGGTGGGAGGGGGGGGGGGGGGATTGATGCAGTCATCTTCTGTGAGTTTTTTGTTGAGTAGTGCGTCATCCATTGTTCGTTTCTGAATCCGTGTTTCAGTTGCACTTTGCATTTGTGCACAACTTAGTTTCCTCGTTTCCAAATGAAAACACTCATAAATAGCAAGTGCAACAACATTGATTAGAATTATAAAGGCAGTTTCTTTATATTGTTTTATCAAAATCCAATTATCTTCTGTCTTCCTGTAAAACAAGAAATGACGCGTGCCTGCATAAGCTAGTATCATCCAATTTCAATCGATAATATCGTGACATCCATCCCTCAATCAATCTGCAAGTTCATTCTAAGCCCGCCCACTTTCAAATACGGTCCAACCGAACGCAAAGGATTTGATTTAAATCCCTCTCGTAACTATTCACCGCTCAGATAAACAGGGAAATGTGTAGAAGCTAACGACGCTCCTTCTTTGCTTCATTGGGACTACTTTTAAAGAAAGTAGCAGACATCACACACACACACATATACACATACACACACACACAAACAGAAAACACAAGTAAACACATCACAGTCTCAGCTTGTTTCATTCTTTTCAACATTTCTTCGCTATGTTTAATGAATAGATGTCTATCTATCAATCATGCAGAGTGATTGAAGCTGTCGTGCTATCAACTCAACACACACACACACACACACACACACACACACACACACACACACACACACACACACACACACACACACACACACACACACACACACTGACACTCCTACAAACACATCAAGGTTTATTTAAGAACAGCCCAGAAGTAAGGGGAGGAGAGAAATAGAGATGGAGGGAGAGATACAGCCGCATAGAGGAGGGAAATGTATGGGAGTGGATGGGAGCGAGAGATTAATTGAGAGAGATGAAAGACGGACAGACGGGTAGAGGAGCAGAGAGAGAGAGAGAGAGAGAGAGAGGGAGGTGTGTGTGTGTGTGTGTGTTTGAGAGAAAGAGACCACTAAAGAGAGTGGTAAGCAGAGAGAGCGGCAGCTCCAGTGAAGGAGCGGGAGCAGGCCGAGGGACTCTCATAGCGAGACGGAGAGCTATTGAAATGTGAACCTCTGATTAAGTTTGACATTTAAGATGTCATATTTTGCATGCTGTTACCCAATTACAAATGAGAACTACACCGTCTATACGTGTGTGTGTGTGTGTGTGTGTGTGTGTGTGTGTGTGTGTGTGTGTGTGTGTGTGTGTGTGTGTGTGTGTGTGAGAGAGTGTAAAAAAGACTTCTGGTATTGATTAGGGGCCTAGCAGGCAACTGAAAGCTTTTAGTCTTAAAATGGCAGGTGGACTGTGTCTCGCAGTGATTTTATGGTGTCCCCCCCCCCCCTCTCTCTTTCTCCCTCTCTCTCTCTCCCTCCTTCTGTTTCTGTCTCGACCCCCCCCCTCCCTATCTCCAATTAGACTCCTGCCTCTGCAAAATCAATTCCAAGCTGTTGCTTCCCCCCAAAAAAACCGTACCGAAAGGCTCCCTTAAGCCGACCCCCCCCCCCCATATTGTTTCACCCTTGCCCCCATCAGGCGTGGAACCGAGCCCCACCGAGCACTTGTGGCCGGTTCCTATTATTATCCCACCGCTCTAAATAGGCTCGGTTTCACGGCCTGATCCGCTTTGTCTGTGTGGGTACTAAAACAGTCACGTGCGCGCTTTCATTAATATTTTCTTCAGCTGCTTTCATTCACTGACATGTAACCTGAAGGTACAAGCCATTTCAGCGTGACTGCCATTTTGTGCATGAGTGGCCTTCCTAGAGCTAGTAATCTGTGACACTTTCATATAAATAAATGACTGCTGTGTGATACAGCACCGTCATGAAAGCTTTAACATTTGCAGCAATTACAACGGCAACAACAGCTGGTGTCTGCCAGGTCCCTCCGGGGAAAATCCTTTTTACGGACAGGAAGTGATGTGTTTCCGCTTTCTGGCAGCAACTTGGCAGCAGTTGGTGTTCGTTTGAGAGAATATTTGATCACGGACAGCAAGCCACCGGCTGAACATACACAATGTGTACACACTTGTGTCCTATATCTCTTTTATGAAAACTCTAATCCAAAAATATAAATTTTGTTCTGCCGAATCATTGGACTGTAGCGGAGACGATACATTTTGAGTTTCAGCCGTAATTGACTGGTTGAGTCATTTCTTTACGTATTAACGCGTCCATTGAGCGTACTGTTGCAAATCTGAAGTCTGTAACTGTTGCACACACGTACTCTTTACAAATGCTCATCTTACTAGTTTTGAAATCATAACTTGTGCTCATACATCCAACCCGTTTGTAGGGGATTGTAAGGAGGAAGTAGTTAGTTTTAGTTTATTACTTTATCCGACAGGGACGGTGCATATTCATTTCTAAAATGATGCCAGAGTTTAGCCAGAAAGGCCGCCTTTCATCCGTAGTCCCCAGGCAGGGGGGAAAAAAACCACGTTCAGAATAAAAGCGTAAAATGCAATCAAGGATAAAAAAAAAGAGTGTGCGACACACAGAAACAAGAGAGATCGCCCTCATGGCACACAGGGTCAAGTGGAAATATGTGTTGCTGTGGCATTTATCCAGCTAATAAACTAATAAAACATACTCACTGTTGATGAGTTCCTTTCTTCAAGTTCTCCATCACCTTAAAAAAAGAAAAGAAATTCAAAACACGACGGATTTGGGAAATATTTTTTTTTATTATAGGTCCAGGATTCTGTCTGTGTGCTGCACAACCAGCGGTTATGCTGTTAAGTTAAGGGTCAACCAGCTGGACGCCTGACCTGATGCACACCTCCATCTTCAAAATGTGCATCTGTTGATAAGACTCGGCAGTAACTTTGAAGATTGAGAAGAGTTTGCCAATGAAATGTCCGGTAGCGCGATTTTAAACACCGTACTGTGTCCGTTGGCAACACTTGAACTCACTTTGGAGATTCGGGGAAGTTTTATAGATGTTCTAATAGTCACCCACCTATTGGGGGATGCTTATTAGTATGTGGAGCTCATCTGCTCTTTGCCTCCTGCCTTCTTGCTCTCCTCCTGAACTCCCTTTCTTTGCTCCCTCTTCTGTCTATTCGTTTCCCCAGACAATCTCTTTTTTTTCTTCTTTCTTCTCTTTCCTGTCTCCTCTCCTTCCATTTACCAGCTTTGCTTTTTGTCTTCATTAAGACTCCTTACCTTCTTATTCCCTTTTCTCCTCCTTCCGCTGTTGAACATATACTCCTCCTCCACTGTACCCTCACTTCTCCATTCACCTATCTTTTCATAAACTAACAATGAATCGGAGGGAGAGAGATGGCAGCACATAGGACGGATGAACTAAAGCGACAAAGACAACAATACGAAGAGGCAGATTGAGAAACAAAAGGAAAAGCTTGACAGAGATCTCTCTCTGTAAGGCCTTGCCTCGAGCATTATTTCCTCATATGTTGCCCATTAATCCTTTTGTTTATGAAAGATGGAGATGCCAATTACAGCTGACCCACGGGGAGGGGAGGAGCCGAGCCGTCTGAAGGCAGCAGTGATATGTGACTGTGTTAAGATGATGTATGAAACCCATCAATTACAGGGACTTCATGATCAGCAGCGTTGGAGTCACTGGATGTTGACAGTTTAGATGTACTGGATATCTGTTTTTTTTCCATTCGTGAGATTCTTCTTGGTCTTTTGCTGTTATGTGATGATCCTGATATCATCCCCGACAAATATATATATATATCATTTTTTTTAATAACTTTCTACAAAGTTCTATCCTAGTCCTAATGAACCGGAGATATTTCAGTGTGTGGGGTCTAGTCTGCTCGGGGGATCAGGCACGGACGCTGGTGTGGGAGGATGAGGGATGAGGATCCCCTCGAGGGACCGCTCCACGTTTTCTGGCTGGTCCTCGACATGCTCATTTCCTACGTGGCGGTGCGCCGCGGCCGGCTCTCTCCCCGCGGGAAATAAAGAGTCCCCCCCCCCCCCCCCCCCAACACTATTTTCTGATATTTTCTGGACAAAGTGATGAATTTTGCTCCTGTAGCTGTGCCTACAGTGTGGAATTGTGATAGAATCTGAATTGTAAGTCGCTTTGGATAAAAGCATCTGCTAAAATGACTGTAATGTAATGTAATTTATGAACGACGGATGAACTGATAATGACATTTTTTTTCCCCGGCTGATGGTAGTAAATACCTTGTGGTCAAAGCTTGTCACCAGGATGATTTGCAGGGATAAAATTCACCAAACTAAACTAAATGTAAAACAACTTTCATTTCTGACACAATCAAATCGCTCCAGCATGCTTCCCCTTACCCCGTCCTGATTGCTGACACACGTAAACATACCTCACCCCGCTCAGTACATCCTTCAACGGATGTCTTGGGGCGATTATTGGCAATTTCAGATGCAAGCCTCACTTGCGTTGGGGCTAATTGTAGTTGATGGAAATGATTAACTGTCACATTCATCCTCTCTGTGGCACGGAGGCCATTGTGGTGTATCGGGGATAATTGTAGCTAGTAGCAGTAGTTGTTATGTGGTATGTTGTGGTGGGTTGTACCTAATTGTAGTTGATAGTAATGGTTCCAGTCTGTGCATACAGCCTGAAGCAGACAAAGGCTGTACTGCGACACACACACACACACACACATATGGCATACCAGCTTTGCAACACACACGTCTTCTTCTTTCCCACAGGCTGGATTCATGCAAATAAAGTGCGCCAGAAGTATGCAAATGAACATGGCACGCCAGTGTGAATAAATGATAGATGACAATATCACTCTTACTAATTCGCATTCCATCCCCGTCACCAAATGTTCTCTTTATTGCTTTGATCAACTTTTGAAGTCACCACTGAAATCATTCGGGGCAGATGGAAACACAGTTAGGTCAGTTAGTCAGTGCTTCTTACAGTAGGTCGGGATTTCAGCTTCATTGCTTTACCGCAACGATCTGTAGTTTTCCACTGTGCGTGTGCGTGTGCGTGTGTGTGTGTGTGTGTGTGTGTGTGTGTGTGTGTGTGTGTGTGTGTGAATGATGAATTCTGACTGGGTGTGGTGATCATCAGATGAGATTTTCCTCTGCTCCCTGCACTCACTCTCTCTCTCACACGCACACACACACACACACACACACACACACACACACACACACACACACACACACACACACACACACACACACACACACACACACACACACACACACACACACACACACACACAGTGAGTGCCAGGGCTGGTCTAGGCGTGGGCCCTTTCAGACATAAATTGCTTTATTTTAATAGTTGTACGGTGGAGAAAGAGGGAAAGAAGAAATGGTAAAATACTAGAAAGGCCATTGAAAGAGAGAAAATTGGATTCAACCAAGAAAGCTGCCCTCCCTCTGTCATTTCTCTACTTCTTTTCTGTGTTTTTTCTCTTCTCTTCCTAATCCACTAGATTACATTACAGGGCTGTTAAAATATGGTCCTTTTTAATTTGTTTATGTTCATCTACATGTTTGTTTGTGGTCATGTGATTATCTGTTTTCAACTACATTCCCTTGTACTTTTCTTTCTTTAGAAGTGTGTGTGTGTGTGTGTGTGTGTGTGTGTGTGTGTGTGTGTGCGTGCTGATTCTCTCGTGCCTTAACTGTTTGCAGTTCTCTATCAGTAAATAACAACTAATGTTTATCTCTCACGCTAACAGAGTTAGTCACAGGGTCGCACGCACGCTATCTTGCTTCCAATCCACACACATCATCAAAAAGGGATTACTCACACACACACACACACACACACACTCGGCGTATGTCCCCCTCATATTGCATTGATCTAAGAGTGATCAGCTGTTGGCGTCTATCAGGCGTCTTTTGGCTTTGACTGTGTCTACTACCCCTCACACATACAAACACAGCGTATGGGTCAATGGGTTGACTGTGTTTACAACTGAATATGAACTGAACCACCACAAATAAACACGCTCGCTCGCACACACACACACACACACACATGCTTGGAAAACGCATCTCTCTGTCATGACTGTTGTGAACAGAGCGACCACAATTGTTCTCTTTTCAAACAAAAGAAACATTATGGTTTAACATGAAACACATGGCTGGTTATTTGATGGCCTTGTATAGTGATTATAAGGGAGGGAGGGGAGGGATGGTGGGGGGAAGAAAGAAGGAGGGACAGGGCAGGAACTGAAAGAAAGATTTTAATGATGGAATTACTCCAGTTATTGTAGTGATTATTCTTGCATCTGAAAGAGGGCAGTAGAGAATTTTTTTCTTTTTTTAAATGACGGGAATGCGTTGAGAAGTGCTCTTTTTGAGAAGGTATTTTACATTGATTCTAACGGTGGTGAGAGGTTGATGAAGATGACGGGGGTTTAACTTAAAAAATGAGATATGAAAAGGGAAAGAAAAGCAGAGAATAAAGAATAGAGAGAACAGATAGAGACAGAGCAGGCGTGAGAGATGAGAAAAGGGAGAGTTTTGGGGGCCAGAAAATGCAGGAAAGGCAGAAAGAGATGCAAGAAAGAGCAAAATGTGTAGTGCTGGAGGGGATAAATTGCAGTCTGCCGCCTCCCTCATCCATCGTTCTGATACGGGCAGTGTGGTTTTGATGTGGTTGTCTGTTGGCCATTCTCCCCGTCCCTCTCTCTCCTCTCTCTGTCTCCCCCATTTCTCTCTCTCTCTCTCTCTCTCTCTCTCTCTCTCTCTCTCTCTCTCTCTCTCTCTCTCTCTCTCTCTCTCTCTCTCTCTCTCTCTCTCCCTCTCTCTCACCCCTCCCTCTCAGTCTCTCTGATATGGTTTGGGTTTTGATGTGGTCCATGCGTTGAAGATTCTCACGGATGGTTTCCATAACGATAAAAAAGAGATTCCCTCCCTGGTTTAAGAGGGTGGGAGAGAGAGAAAAAAAAAAAAGGGAAAAAAGTTTCACTTAAGGATGCAACAAACATCCCCCCCCTCCCTCTCCGAAAAATCTCTCACAGCTGAGATGTTTGTGATTTGCTGGGGCTGTTTTTCTTTGACGAGGTCTGCGGTTTAGGATCGTCACAGATTTTCGGCGTTCAAAGACGTTTGTAAATTGAATCAAAGCTTTTTCTGTACACATACATCATTGTCAGAAAATGGGATTCGTGTGTTCGTGTGTGTGCATGCGATCCCCAGTATATTATTTGAGCCCTGGAGACACCTTGTATCTCTTAGTGTCTTGATATCAAGGGATCCCTGGGACTCCCAGTTCTTTCATACATGCATAAACAATATAGAGTGAACATGCTTTAGTCATTGTCAACATATCGATGAACAATGAAACAAAAGATAAACTTTTTCTGTCTCTCTCTCTCTCCCTCTTGTCTCTTTCCAATTCTCAGAGATGGTGAGGAAGAAGAATCCCCCTATCCGGAGTGTGGGAGGTGAGGAGGAGGAGGAGGAAGAAGAGGGGAGGAGGCCAGCGGGAGAAGAGGAAGAGGAGGGAGAGGAGGAGGGGAGAGTGGGAGCAGAGGCCGAGCGAATAAACCGACCCTCTGAACCGGAGTCCTCCGACCGGATCAGGGGCGATGGGGAAGAGGAAGAGGAGGAGGAGGAGGAGGAGGAGGAGGGAGAGAGCGAGTGCGTATCCTCGTCGGTCTCCCCCTCGTCCGTTGGTGAGCGCTACGGCAACGAGGAGAGGCGGGGGAGGAGGGGGAGAGGGGGGAGAGCCAGCCAAGGGGGAGCGGCGTTGACTGACAGACTGGAGAGCCAGTCGGAGCCCGAGGACGGGGAGAAGGGTTTAGAGGAAGGAGGGAGGAGGGAACGGGATCACCTCTCTGCTCCCCGCCTCCTCCTCCTCCCCCGACAGGAAGGGGGGGAGGAGTCGGCAACCGACACCCCTCCGCTCTCCTCCAGCCCCTCTCCCAAACTCCAGGACTTCAAGTGCAACGTGTGCGGCTACGGTTACTATGGCAACGACCCCGCCGACCTGGTGAAGCACTTCAGGAAGTATCACCTGGGTCTGCACAACCGCACGCGGCAGGACGCCGCCCTCGACACGCACATCCTGGCCCTCCACAACATGGCTCCCCAAAACACACCTCTAGGTAACTCCAGCTCTCTGCTCAACGTGGTCCACTTGTGTGTGTGTGTGTGTGTGGGGGGGGGGTGCTTGTTGTGTAAAATAGATAACATGGATCCAGAGCGTTACAACTACAGATGTTGTTGTTCAGTACACTCCGGGGTCGCCCAGTTTTCCTTGCAACAACAACAACAACAACAACTTGATTGATTGTTGATCTAAGCGTTCTCCTTCTTCCCAGAAGTCAGACGTGTCCTTGGATCGTCGTGCCTCTGGCAAGTCTGACCTCCTCTTTGTTTATCTGCTTGTAAAAATCTGACCCCTTCTTGTGTTTCCGCTCCCAAGATGTACAGGCGGGACCGGGGCAGAGGAACCAAGCCAAAGAGTCGGGGAAGACTAGACCAGATGTGCACATTCAGCAGCACAGGACAGTTATGATGAATGGCACATATGACGTACAGGTAAGCACTTGTCGCAGTTAAGAAAATACAAATGAATAGATTCAACTCATACGTGGTGATGCCCAACTTCTTTTCACAATATTAACTACACATGCGTATTTCGCTTTCAAAGAAATGGGCCACAGAACCTGCAAAGAAGCAGTAATCATTTATAAAGTTAGTTCATAAGTTAAGAAAGAAAAAGAAAAACACACACAAAAGAACATAGAAGCAACAAATAAACAAAAGCCACACAATGGTTCATTTGGTGTGACAGCATTGAACGAATCGGGTGAAACGAAGGCTCACCGGTTGAGTGAAGCTTTGGTTTGTAGCGTCCTGCACGATTGGAGCCGATGGCCCCGAGTAAGACAATCCTTTTCACTGTCATGAGAAAGACCTCAACCTAACTGAAGTTGTCCACTTGGTGCACATGCTGTCGCCTTATTTGGTTTGTATCTACCGTCGTTGATCTGCAGATTGACCATGTTCTCAGATCCGTAGAACGTCTTCCTGTGAGCATTATGCTGCAAACACGACTTACGTGGTCATTGGAGTTCACGGACCAAGAAAGCCTAAATGTAAAAGATAATGTGGCCCCGATGTCACCACACTGATATATTCAAGGGCCCACATCTCTGTTGCCGTGAGACCAAACGGGGAAGGCGACGAGCTTTGAAACTTCAAACTGTTTCAAGGAGTTCATTGGAGATCTTCAGTTGGATGCAATGCAGAACCACTATTGCATCTGTTTTGCATCTTTGCATCTGCTTGTCATAATTACAAACAAAGGGCGTTCGTTTTTGTTCGAGAAATTCCTGAAAATATTGCACTCTTTCAGTTGTGTTTATTTCAAAGTTGTTATTACACTTTAATTACTTAAACATTTGCAATCATGCTCTTCATATTTGTTCATATTTGGAGACACTGATTAGGTGCTAACACCAACTGGATAGAAGTAATATTACCAGCATTTTATGAAAAAACTTTATTTTTGCTTAATAACTTGCAAACATGAATATCACTTCCAAACTCTGCTGGAAAACATTGTTAACTTTTCACTATAAATATTACTAGTTGTCATAAATCTATAGGCCCATAACTGAACAGAGTAATTTATTGGGTCGAACAAACTGCAACTGATTTGTAACACAAGGTGTGTGTGTGATTTGGACAGTGAGGCATTGTGGGGGCACGTTATAACATTTAATAGACTGACAGATGGAGAGACAAGACACAGAAGTGCACCTGGCAGACAGGCCGCTCACGCACACGCAAAGACTTTTACGCAGTCTGCTTCATATATCGCGTTCAGCCATTGCCTATGTGCCCATACAGGTGCACAGCATGCATCCTAGTGTTGTAAATGATGGCTAATAAATCAATATTCTGTGCTAATCCCTCATATTCAGCACTCAATTTGCAAGAAAAGAACAAAGTCCAGTATCTGATGGGAGCGACTTTGCAGGATAAAAGCAGGAATTTAGCAAAGCTTCAGGTGCAATTCATAATTCCTTCAAGAGAAGCGGCGTCCTGAACGATGATTGAATTTTCCCTCAATTACCGTAATTATACTCCGTCATGCCACATTAAAAAGTCAGACGTAATTTGCACCTGCAGTCTGGACATCAACAGATTAGACAATCAATTTGGGTCTTCAATGATTTGGTTTTATTTAAGGGATACTAATCAGTGAAATCAACAGCTGTAGACTTTGGTGAGTACAAAAACCTGCAAAGTCTCTGCTTAACATTGTACACGGTTTAATTACAGCAGACATTAAAGCTTCTGACACAATCATTTACATGTCAGCTGTATTTGTTATGACAATTGGCATTTCTCAGCAGGCACACACATTATTTATTGCCTCATGTAAACTCATGCAGATCTTCAGAGTTTTACTGTAGCTTTGATCTTTGACGTTCACATTCAGAAACATATGTCTGTTAAACACATGTATTGGAATATATGCACATATGCTTCAATGACTATGAGTATTTATCATCTGTTTTTTTTTTTGTAGGGCAGCTTTAAATGTACTATTTATTTAACTTTCAAGTGCGAAGTAGAAGTGTCTGTCAGACGGACGTCCAACAGGCCATCATTCGTACATTATACGGTCAGTAGGAGACTTTGAGATGCTCGAATGTAGCAGGAGAATGAACCCACAAATTGTCGACTTATTGAAGGCAATTTCGACCTCGTCAAATTTAATGAATACGTTTACTTACAGAGTTGACATCTCAAGTTTTATGAAAGCTGCAATATGTTCTGTCCGTATCTCGCGGGCTAATTGTCAAGAATATATCTTACTGGTTAGTAGGTTTTTAGTAGTTTGACAGGTTATCACTTCCCTCAAAAGTCCTGTCTATCAGTAGTCAATATGCCAATTAACAAATTATTTTCCAAATAACTACATTGATACACATTGACCATAAATACTGAGGTCGAGTGTGCACATTCATGTTTAGTTTCTAAATTAGGTCTTTTAAGAGCATAAGTTGTTTTTATTTTTACAATCATTTTTATTTTCATTTTCATTTTTCTGAATTCTGTGTTTCATGATTACATTGATTACATGATTACATGAGTACATTTTGTCATCAAAAAAGTGTCTCATCATGTGGCAGAAGTATCAAATTTCAACATTTCATGAGAAAATATTCACAATTTGATGAATATGAATGATTTTAATGTAACATTGCACTATTTTGACGTCAAGAAAGTGACTAAATGCAGTTATAAAAAAACAAACATTCCATCCTTTTGTAAAATACATTGCACTAAACTTAGCTGTTTCTGTCAAAGCTCAGGTTTTGGATGACTTACAGGCCTCAACACGTGTCTTGCGCTCTCATTGGCCGTAGCTCCCCGACAGGTCAGGTGTTCAGCCTGCTAGGTGATACATCGGCGATCCTCTCGGCCTGCGCCTGTTAACAGCGAGCGCCGAGCCGACTCCTCTGAGGCTTTTGTAGGGAAGCTCCAAAAACTATCTGCGAGTAGAAAACCAGGGCTAAAGCTGTGTAGTGTGAACTAATGCAGCCACCTCAGAGGGCCACGCGGATATCATGGGTTGTAATTGGTTGTAATTGTAATTTTATTAATTGTAATTTGTCTGCACTTGAACCGCTCCAGTTATTGGTAACAATTGGGTCAAAGTTTAGGACTGGTGAGTGAACAGTAGGGTTTTTGTTTTAGGGTTCAAACAAGATGATTTAATAAACGTGTAGGTTTTCATATATTTGTGTGTATGCGGGCGGAATTGTCAAGGAGTTACATTTCACTTAAACCAGGAGTGTGTAATGGCCGTAAGTCATGTAATGGATACACACACACACACACACACACACACACACACACAGTCAGAAATAGAAAATCCAGTGGGTTTAAGTCGTCATTATGGAGAAAAAGTGAAAGTATAGAAAAAAAAAACCCGAATGAAAGGGGTCTCTATTCTCTCCATCCCTCCTCGCTCCCTTTTTCTCTCTCCCGCCCACGTTTGGAAAATTCCATGCTGTCATTTGCTGAGGCGAGATGCCCTGTCAACCAATGACATTGCGGGAAGACAGACTCTGGGAGGAGAGGGATGGAAGGAAAGAGAGAGAGAGAGAGAGAGAGAGATGGAGGAGGAAAGGGGAGAAGGGAGTGGAGGAGACAGCGAGGAAGGCTTTGAAACCAGTAGTTATAATCGACTGTTAGGCAGTGTAATGAAACAGCTGTCAGACACATTTAACTTTCTTTTTCTAGCTCTGCTCTCCAGTTGTCTCTCTCATCATTTGTCTTTCCCTCACCTTCAACTCGGCTCGGCCTTCTTTCTTTGCTCACTCTTTCTTTTTTCTTTCTCTCACTTCTCAATTTGCTTTTCATCCATCTCTCGTCTATTTCTTCTCCACCTCTCTGTTGCTCAACTGGCACACTTTCCCCTCAGCTTGTCCCACTTGTCCTCAGCCTCTCCTCTCTCTATTTCCCTCTCATGTTCTTCTTTGTGTCTTTCTGCTTGCCATAATGACTTGATGTTTGGCTTGTCTCTAATTGCCTGGGCAGGGTCTGTGGGAAGTGATGATTGGATGATTGCTTTTGTGACAGTAATGGCTCTCATTTAGCCTTCCGAAGTAATTCTCTTGCACAAAGCTGAAATGTACCATCTCACATTTTTATATTACTTCTCGCACTCTTTTTGTAGGACGTATAAATATTTTGCCCAGGCAATAGCTGTTAGTTATTATCATCGTAATTGTCCTTGACACTCAAAGAGACCGTACGAGGTTTATTGAGATTTAATTGCAAAAAAAGGAAATCAAAGCCATTTTCACAGTGTTATTCTCCAAAAAGTACTAGAATTATGACTTGGATGCAAGAATTAATTAATAAATAGAAGATTTATTGTGAGTTTACAACCATGTTCAAGAGTTAAATATATATAAACATGTGTACAATAATTATGATTGAAATGAATCGTCATTTTCTCTGTAAAAATCCAGCTAAATGCCCTGGTATGAAGAAAATGATGAAACCATATGTCTTTGCTCACTAAAAACGCAGCTTACCATTTGCATTTCGCTCTTGCCAAACCTCCATTACAAGGCTACCAGCAGTCAGCACCAAACCACAGGTCCATAAAGAGACAAATCCATAGTGTGCAGTAAGTCTAATGTATGTCAGTGTTAAGACTTGCCAGGTTGCCTGCTCACCAATATAACAAGCAGCACAGTGTAATCTCCCACAGTCGAGGAGCTAAGCTAATAAAAAGCAGACGAGTGTCAGGTTGCTCGCTCGGCAATACAGAATCTTGGCCTGGTTGCGTACCACAGTAGAGCCTGATGGATATGTTAGTGGTCAGTTAGTTAGAGTTTGAGCGACCTTTTTAATTGTTACAGTTGCATATAGAGAATGATGGATTGTGTTTGTTGTAAGCTGAAGCGTGGATTTAATTTCTGCTGCATAGGAATTAAAAATGACAATTTCATTAGATTTGATCCGCTCACGGTAGTGCAAAATAAAATAATACTCTGTTTCATTCAAGAAATAAATCTTATTTTGCCTACTCCTGTCTGAAAACATAAACAACAGAATGAGATGTTTCTCCAATTACAGTTACTTAACAACGAATACTTCCAGTAACAGACAAAGAAGAATCAAGGCACACACAATAATTAAAACAACTAAGGAAACCGATTACCTGCCATTTCATAGTCTAATTATACTCTCTTTATACATTTTCTTGAACTTAAAACAATTATTCAAACAACCCTTTTAATCATTCTGTAGAGTGTTCCACAGTTCGATGTTAACGTCTGAAATACATTTCTGCTTTAAAGTAATCCGTGCATACTGATTACTAAAATAAGATTTCCTTCAATGGTCCCCGATCTCTGAACTACAAGCAACTTTTGTAAATGTTCTGGTGATACTATACTGCTAATACTACTACAAAATCTTTTATTTTCGATAGTCCTGACTTAACAAACAGTCTGTTGGTGTGTCCATTTGCCTCCACTTTATGAATGATTCTTGCCGCTCTTTTATCTCATACAAACAATGGACTGATGGCACTGAAGTGTTGCCCCACACTTCCACACAGCAGCTAAAACGGCAAAAATATGTGAACCGTACAGAATCCTCATTGCCTTGTAATCTAACGCATACTTTTACCTTGTTCAAAACAGAAATCATCTCAAGACACTTTTTGTTTTCACATGCTCTAATTGAGATGTCAGTTTGTCATCCATTATCACACCCAAATATCCAAGTTCAGACACTCTTTGATGAATGCATTCCTTGGTGAATGTTTCATTTGCCTTCACGAACGATCTTTCAAGTTTGAATCGTATGTATGTATGATATTCAGGGGTTGATTTTGAATCCTGTTGTGACAGAATCCTCTTCGTCTTTTTCTGCTTGTCAACAGGTGACGCTGGGTGGCACGCTAATTGGGATTGGCCGGAAGACCTCTGATTGCCAGGGGAATACCAAGTACTTTCGCTGCAAATTCTGCAACTTCACCTACATGGGCAGTAATTCCCTAGAACTCGAACAACACTTCATGTCCTCGCATCCAAATAAAGTCAAAAGTCCGCCAACCACACCCCTGCTGGCCACCAATAACCTGGCAATGCACGACAACCAGGGGAAGGGGGGGAGTCAAATCTTAGACGGGGCGGAGAGAGTCGCGGTGAGAGCGGAAGACGACTCTTTGGTCGGGTACTCCATCCCAGTCAGGGCGTCTCCAGACCCGTCAAGCTGGGCGGGGGATGCCGGTCGAGATGCCGTGCAGACGTATTATTGGTGTAAATTCTGTAGCTGGAGCTGTGAGTGGTCGGGGGGCTCGGCGAAGCTTTTAGAGCACTATGAACAAAGGCATAGAATGACCACGGGAGGTACTATGAGCCCCAGCAACTCCACTCCCGGGGGGATGGACAGAGAGCGGGAGAGAGGAGGGAGACGAGAGGGTGGAGAGAGAGGCCACATGTCGTCCAAAAGCAGAAAAACAGATCTATCATCCAACCAATCCAGCACCAGCCAAGGTAAGGGAATGAGAGAACGTATGGGGAAATGTGGTTGTGAATTTCCTTACATGCTTTTTTTAGTTGTGCAGCCACAAGATCAAGAGTAGCAACTTTAAATACCAGTCTGATGATTTTTACTTCCTCTAGTACTATGATCCTCTTCCTAGAGCTGCTGACTTTTACTTATCCGCTGGTACAAATACTTCAATACTGCTTGACCCCTGCTTTGTTGTCGACTCTGGTGCTTGATACCACCATACCATTACTGTTCTATTTAATGGACCCTTTGCTCTTTGTTTTCTGCTCCTAGGAGACCCCAGCAGCAGTGATTCAGAAGCAGTCGTGACCAGTTACAACTGTCAGTTGTGTGATTTCCGATACTCGATGGCCCACAGTGCAGACGTGATCGTAGTAGCACCTTTACTACTGCACTACCAGCACAACCACTCCATCCACAGATGCTGCATTCAGCACTGCATGTATTGTCCACAGGGCCTCTGTCAGCCGCACAAGCACCTGGGGGAGGTGAGATTAATAAAATATTCAAATGTTTATTTGCTTGGTGTGTTGGCAATTAGAAGGAGAATTGTGCTGTTTTGCGAGCCCAAATAAATACAAATGTAATATATGAACAAGTGTAAAGTTAATTGTTCCAATTTTCCAGCCTAGTTAAAATTCCCTCGCTTCCCCTAATCTGCCCACGCACACCCCCACCCTCCTTTGTGCCAGCTGCCAAACCGTTGCAGCTGTTAAAAATGCAAGAAGAAGGATGGTTAACAGCCAAAATTGGGGTTGGCATCATTCCGTTAATGATCCACATTCATCCGGGTGTCACCTGCACAGACGCAAACGCACAATCGCATCACAACAGAAGACAACAAATCCTTGAAGTCTAAATTCACCTCGGGTGCACAGTAATGACTTAACGCGTGCAAAGACCCACGCTGCTCCTCACTGAGCTCTGTCTGACTCTTCCACACAGGTGTCTCACCCCTTTGCGTGTCGGAAGCCCACCTGCCCGAAATGCTGTTCCAAGTTCCCTTCGTCCACCAAGCAGCAGCAGCAGCAGGACTCCGTCGGATCGAAACCCGCCACCGCCACCTCGCCCAGCATGACCCCTCCCAATCCTAGAGGTGACCCCGGTGTGATTTCGGGATCGACTTTTACCGCCTCTAACCCTGCCCATCCTGTTGTCACACAAGGTATTCAAAGTCATACCTCATCTGTTGTATTGTGTCAGAATGTGTTCTTTTTTTTCATGTCACTAGCTTCAACATGTTCCTTTTTGTTTTCTGATCCCAGGCGTCACCCACTTGTGTGACCAGTGTGCGTTCGCCACCACCGACATCGACGCGTTGCTCCAGCACTACGAAAGCTGCCACTCCCTGATTAACCTAAAGGGGGCGCCGCCACACGTCAAGGCTGAGGAAGAGGCCGGGGGAGACAAGGAAGGGGGGAGAGGAGGAGAGAGGGAGTACTCTTGTACAAAGTGTCACTTCATCACGGAAGTGGAAGAAGAGATCTTTAGACACTACAGGTAAGAGAGAGAGACAGATTAGAGAACATTGATTAAATACTATTAATTGTTGTTATGAGATTATGTATTATTCCACGTAATAGTGTGTTTTTTTTCACAGGGTATTAAATGCTTAAAAGCACATAAGAAGTCTGCTTTTTAGTCAACATGACATTTAGAAAAAGTATGGAAACATAATGGGTTTGTGTGTTTTGGGAAGACTGAAAAACAAACCTCGAGTTTGCCACCTTTTCTAAAACAGGTGACTGAATGTGAAACTTGATTGGGTGTTATCTTCAAGTTAGCATCTTTGACTAAATGTTCTTGTTGCTGGATGACTGAGTATACAAAGATTCCTTCCTCAAGTCAGGGAGATGATAAAGTATTGCTTGTGCTGGGATTCAAGCACCCGTAATTCTCTCTTTTTTTTTACACCCGATTACTCAGAACATGTTGACTGAGCACACTCATTTTCAGCAACAAGCCATTTAAAAAGAAAATCATATACCTGAGACGCTCACAGACGCCATTTAGACATCCACACCTGGTAGAAACTCAGACTTCATTTGATATTCACAGATTTGTCATCTTTCAGCATCACATACCTGAGTATCACCATACAGTGATGAGCTACACTTAAGCATTTTAGAATTCGGTGGCTCTACGCTTCAGTAAGTTTCGACGCTTTGAGACTATTTCCCCTTTTTTTTTTTTTTTCGGAAACGTATTATCTCGGTTTCTGTTTGCAGTATTTCAGTCTGGGGTTTATGACAATGCCTACTGTCAGGGAGAGAATCGTGTATCGCTCAAACACTGGCAGGTTGAAACTGATCGAGAGATGAAAGTGTGGTCTTGCACTACAATATCAGCACCAGGTCCCGTTACCCGCTGAGGTACCAAGGGCTTCATCTGATCTTGGAATCAACTCTTGAGACGTGAAGCTGTGAGAATCTGGTTTTGTTCCTCTAGAAAGGATTTAAACCAGTGGCCTTCCATCACTGTCTTTTCAAGCTATCGCTGTCCTGTGACTCTACGCTGCCTTAAGTACACTTTGTATCCACTTCAAGTGCATGGGCCTGTAAAGCAGTACTCCCCCGATTTAGCATTGCACTCCGACATAATGGCGGACTTAAAATGGACAGTTTAGAAAAAAAAGGATCGCTGCTGCAGGAGAACCAGAAATATATATATATATATATTTTCAGAACATGCTTCCTTGCAAATCACGCACAATGCTACTTGCCCGGCTACGTTTCGGTCAGAGATTAGGCTGCGTTTTATTAGTTGCGGCAAATGAAGCCTCGAGCCGCTGGCCTCAAGCAAAGATTAGAAGCAGGCAACGGATGTCAGATTTTTAGTTTCATTCTCAAAATTTGTACTTTTCAGTTTTCCCCAACTGATGCAATTAGATTTCATGCAGCTCCCTCTGGAGCCACAAAAGGCTTAAGCCAACTTGTTTTACATATGCAGTAGTACTCGCCGTGACTCATAAACAGACTTTGATCTGTGAAATCTGTGGTTATGCTCTATTTCAGAATACTACTTGTATTTTATTTTTTACTGACTATCCTTCCTGGAGCAGCTCTCTCTAAAGAGGATCAAGCTGTCTTTTTCCACTTTTGTTTTGTTTCCAAAGGATGCTGAACAGTCAAATGTTGTTGTTTTTGCTTGCACATGCTAATGTCTGTGTGTACTGTATGCTTATACTGTACCTGCTAAATAAGACTAGCTCGGTTTCACAGACCTTTAAGAGCCTGGGAGGTCAGACGAGACTCCACAGCCAATTTGCTGCCTACAGAAACACGCATAGACATTCTCTGGGACATAGCGGTGTCTATCATTTGCTGAGTTAGGGCGGTAAAGAGAGAGAGAGTCAGAGGGGTGGTGGTGGAAAGTTGTGGCTGAAGACAGTTTGAGAGAGAAATTGTGTGAAATATTTTTGTGTATGCAAGTATTGATCTAGATTACAGGTCTGGATTGCTTCTTGATATATGCTCACAAAAAAAGTCACGTAAACATGTTTTCTTGCACACGCGCGCAATTACATTCTGACAGAGCCATCTCAGTAGCTTTTTTGCTAAGAATCAATGCAAGATTTAAAAGTTTGATTCATTTCAGGGCAGAGCAGAGAGAAGGAGGAGGAGATGGTGAGAGGAAGGGATGGAGATACAGGCAGAAAGGAAAGCAAAAAAGAAAGACAAGCGATTGGAGGAAAAGGGGAGAGAAGAGGGAGAGAAGGTGACAAAGCTAGAGGGAGAATGAGACAGCGTGGAGGAGATTTACCAGTCCACTCACATAAATAACAAAATCTAAGCTCTGCATCTCGGAGCTCAAATCAAATGCAACTGAAATAAAGCCAGAAAGTTTCACACCGCTGCTAAAAATCCACCAAACCTCAAAGGCCAAGTTTTTGAAAAGCAAAATTGAGGATTTAATTACAGGCTGCTCAGGACAAAGGACCGTGGTGTTTGGTGGAGAAAAAGTTACCGGCTGAAACAAACTAATCAATCTTCCTTACAACTTCTACACCCAAACACCCTCGCTGAGGTTCTGACACTTGTGAGGCACAGGCACACACCAGCACGAGCCTGCCGACACATGCCTTTGTTGTGATAGCTGAGAATGTGACTCACACAGTGTAATTACAATACTAGTGTTTGTTTGGCTATTTATGTTAAAGGTGTTTGGGCTTCAAAATAGGATGCAAGCATTTTATTACACTTTCTAAACAAATGGCACGAGGTTAGTATGAGTGTGTGTGTGTGTGTGTGTGTGTAGACGTGTTAATGTGCAGGTGTGTATTGACCTCAGAGCATGTCGGGGTTATGATCCTAACCCTGGACTTGTTATTCTAGAGACTTAGTTGATATGTACGGGGCAAATGTGTGTGACGTGCACGCTGTCGGCTCACATATCAAATGCATTTGGGTCGGCCTTCTTGGGACCAGTCGCAGATTAAAGGTCCTTAATCCACACGGGAGAGGCAAACCAAATGTGATGCTGCATATTTAATGACATTAACAAGTTAAATGTGTGATTCTAAAAAAAGAGACCTTTAGACATTCGTATTGCATTACATTTGATATCTTCACTTGTCGCTCTGAGGGATCCTTGCTCTGCCCTCTCCATTGTTGTGAGGGAAATACAACAGGCCTTTCTTTGACACGATCTTCTCTTATTGATTAGTTTTATTCCTCAACAGATCTTTAAAAATGAAAAATCTCCGCATTTCTCCAAACAAATCCCACCAAGGGCAGAATTCTGCAGTGACTTCTCATACTTCTGGGACGCCAGCTCACTGTTAAAAAAAATAACTTGAATACTATGTGTCCGCCTTCTTATTTTTTCATAATTCGTTGTATGTTTCATGAGACAGATGTAGCTGTTGTAAGCGTAAAGGCTCAACCTGGATTGGATCAGTACAAACGTCATTTAGGCCACTGTGTCTTTGTTCAGCATCTGGAGACATTTAAGTGCACTTGGTACAAGGTGCCCTTTAGTCACACAATAATTATCACAAATTTCGACGATACCTAGTTTGATCTGATCAAGATGCTGTTTAAAGCCCTGTTGTTATATGTGTGTATATATATATATACATATATATATATATATATATAATGGCTTACAAATAATGAAGGTAGTGTATGTGTTCTATGAAAGGTAGACATTAAAGTTTTGTTTACATTTTTCCTGCATCCTGTTTCCAAGGAGAATCTAAAGCTCGAGAGCGGCTAGAGCAGATAAATGACCATTTGAGAGAGTTTTTCGATGTTTGCAATGAAATCGTTGTCGTTATTAGATTCCACTGTTCTAAAGCCCGGCCATCGCAGTGTGGCAGTAATGAGAAGTCACTGGTGAGAGAAACTCAAGCGAAAACAACAGCAGTGTCGAGCAAATTGCTGCTTTTGGATGAGATGCGAGTGAAATAAGTGGAAAAACTGTTCATCCTATTTTGAGTCGAAGTTGCACACTTGACTTGTTTGCCAAATAATGGTCCAAATCAACTCCTACCTCTCATGCATGCCAAGTCTAAATAACTGAGAACTGGTTTTTCTGTCATTTGCTTTAAAAGTCTACTTCCCAGCATAATCAATCAAAACAACAGTCAAATAACTCGATCATCTCCGTACAGACAAAACAGATTATTCTTCTACTAAACACGTGTTCACATGTTTTTATTAGTATACTTTGGCAGCTTCTAGTTTTATATCTTTCCTATATTGCTAAATATAAAGCAGCTGCCCGTAATGGGCCCACCAAGAACCACACACAGGAGTCCAAGTCCTTGTTATAGATGCTCGATTGATTTTCCTTGTTGGCCCGCACAAGAAGCATCTAAACAGTTTCCGGAGCCAGGAAAACCCCTGATGCTGCGTATCGTACATATACTGCTGGTCAGTCCGGGCCTTGCCAACAGGAAACAGAGGTGGTTTGTTGATGGGTGATTCATTTCTTGACATTCAGATTCATTTACATTCCTCGCTGTTTTGTCCTGATTCATGGTGATTTAGTGGAACACTGAGTCACTTTTTGGCCACGCGCTCGGTGGAAATCGGGAGAGGGCAAATGCACTTTAAATGCAATTTAGTCGATTCAGGGAGTGGATTCTCTTCAAAAATGTGATTAATGACAAACTTTTTTTTTTCATTGAATATCTGTCATACGCAGCCCATTAAAAGCTGTTAGGAATGAGAGCTTTACAAATGTTTCAACCGGTGGACAGGAAAACAAAAGCATGTTCTTAAAAATCTCAATTCTTCAGAGTTAAAATAACCTTTTTTTAAATGATTACAAATCACGAGGTCAGGTGAACAGTGTTGTCCAGTCATGGTTTGACAAAGCTAAGAATACACCATTTATGCTTGTATTCAAACCGTGTTGGTGCATGATTGAGCTTATTGAAAGTAAATTCCCCCCCCCCCCCCCCCCCCCCCCCCCTCTTTCTTTGCAGGCGTGTCCATGCGTGTTGCCGTTGTCGGCGCTGTGACTTCACGGCACCCGATTCGTCAGCCCTCCTCGACCATTTTAACTCGGCCCACTGCCACGACTCCTCTCCCTCATTGACAACGACCTCCTTACCCACCTCGCTGACGCCTTCGTTAACGCTCTCGGCCAATGGCTGCTCGGCTCCTTCTACCTTGGCCATCAAAGAAGAAAGCAAGGGGGACCTTCGCCTCCTCTACTCCCTCGCACCGCCCGAGGGACGGCTGGCAGAAGGAGGCAGGGAGGAGGCAGGAGGCAGGGTGGTAAAGAGTGAGGGAGGTGAGGAGAAAGAGAGAGAGCGGGAGAAAGGCTGGGTTCTTGGGGAGACGAGAGGACTAGGAGAAAGAGGAGGCGAGCAGGCCCACGGTTTGCTCTGGGTGCCCAAGGAGCGAATGGGACCCGAAAGAGGAGTAGAAAGAGGAGCAGGAGGAGGGAGCCCATCTCTTTTCTCCTCCCCCCTCTCTTTGTCGTTTGTTTCAGCCAATCATGAGGCCTCGCAGCAGAAGAGAGGCGTGACCTCGCCCGGCATGGTTTACCTGGGAGACGCCAAGTCCTTTTTGGGAGATACCAAGTCCTTTTTGGGAGATGCCAGGCTGTATGGAGGAGGGAGGCCAGGAGGAGCCACCGCAGGCGGAGGGGAGAAACAGAGCCGGATGCCACAGCAGTACACGGGAGGAGGAGGAGGAGGAGGAGGAGGAGGAGGAGGAGGAGGAGGAGGAGGAGGAGGGAGTGGAGGTGGAGGAGGACAGGAGAAAGGAGGAGCCGCTAAAGAGGAGTCCCAATCCCTTCTACGGGTAAGGTGGAGCGTGTGCACACCCTCCCACTCCCCTCATTCTTACCACCCCTCTGTCTCCCATTCACCCCATTCTCTCATTCAGCCTAATCTGTCTCCTTTGTCTCATTAACACCCTGATTTGAGCTTTTAGCGACGACTCTCTGATTGGAGGCCTTTGTAGCTGGGTCTCTATTGCCAGATCCTACCTGCTGAGAGCATTAGTTTTCAGAGGGCTTCTATTAATACGCCTTCATCGCCGCGGCCCTTTGAGTCAGATGTGAGGATTAGACCTCATGCAGAGAGCCGCTTCAATGGGACCTGTAATTCCTCCGCCATATTTGGAGTACTTATGCAGATTGTCATTTGCTAGCGAAGTGTGCACGAGCGTCCTCGCACGCTTGCGGGTGTTCATACCTCCTGAGCTCTTGTCCGTGCACGTGTGATTCCATGACATCTACTCCTTTCCCATAAGTTGCGTTCGTCGTTCTTTTAAAATTAGATTTTAACTCGGGGAGAAACTTGGACTGTTGCTACAGCAACGGGGAGGCAAACTGACAGTTTCCATGGTTACCACCTGTCAGTCAGTCCCCTCATCTCATCCCAGTTTTCAGGCCACAATGCTTTTCACTTCACAGTGATGTCATGGACTGGTAGGAACAGACTGTGGTTTACCAGCGCTGCAGAGCTTATTGGCTATGATCACATTAGATCGGAATAGACTGAACTGTGGTGTGTGTTGTGTGTGTGTGTGTGTGTGTGTGTGCGTGTGTGTGTGTGTGTGTGTGTGTGTTTGTGTGTGTGGTTTCAGGGCACTCACATGGGTCTATGTAAGTGGTAGTATTGAGTGTGAAGTGGTGTTCGTGAGTTTAGCGTGTGACTTGAGTGTATGGCGTCTTTGTACGGGTTGTGGGTTATTCTATTGTGTGTGTGTGTGTGTGTGTGTGTGTGTGTGTGTGTGTGTGTGTGTGTGTGTGTGTGTGTGTGTGTGTGTGTGTGTGTGTGTGTGTGTGTGTGTGTGTGTGTGTGTGTGTGTGTGTTAGGTGTTGGCAGTAACTTAGCAGACCGGGCTGGGTGGGGCAGCAAGAGGTTTACTCATTATCGTGGGTGGGGTAGTGTGTGTCTGTGTGAGAGAGAGCGAGAGAGACACTGCATGCGTGAGAGAAAGAAGGGAGGAAAACAGAAGAAGATAGGGAGAGTCAAGCGGAGATAAAAGTGTTTGGCAAAAACAAGTTAACCCCGTAACGTACCGCTTTCCCCTTTGTTCCCCAGATAAGCCAGCTTGCGAGGTGTTTGTAGCCGTTTTGGACGGAGCCAGTTACCAAATGCCTCCAGTCTTTATGATGAGCTAAGCTAACAATGCCCTGACTCGAACTCCGCATGAGATTGAACAAGATTCTTCTCACCTAACAAACAAAGCAAAGGCACGGACTTCACCGTCCGACACTATCTGTCGACTTTGGGCTCCCCATCTTAGTTGCAAATATAGTTCAGTCAGTGTATTATTCCAGAGCATTAAGGAGTTAATGTGCTCAGTGAGAGAGTGAGAGAGAGAGAGAGAGAGAGAGAGAGAGAGAGAGAGAGAGAGAACGGAAATACAGCTCGTGATCGTGTGAAGGTGAGAAGACAAAAAAGGAGGAGTGGGAGGGAACAGTTTAACAGTGTTTCAGAGGAGAAGCTGAACATAACTTATTACTTCAATAGCTTCGTAATATATGGCCTTTGCTACGATCTTTCTCCCTCCTCTCACTACACAATATTTCTTCTCAGTTTCCATGGCATGCTCTGACACGTTTAACACACACGCACACACACACACACGTCATGACTCATCAATGGGCAGGGTGAGGGAGGGACACTAATGCAGAGGATCATCTCAAATAGCTTAGTACACACACATGCACACGCACACATATTGACACTTAACACGCAGACGTTTTGTTCAATTTGAATGTGGCCTTTGACGTAGCAGGGGCCTGAGTCTGAGTTATAAAAGGTGAATCCGCCCCAAAATGCAAATGAACTCTTTGTAAATGGCATGTGGGAAGTAGTGAGGGAGAAGGATGGAGGGAGGGCTGACGGGAGAGCAATGGTGGGAAGATGCAGGGAGTGGGTAAGTCGGGAGGAAGCGAAGAATTAAAAGGAGGCAAACAGTCATGTTTCATCCAAACACTTGTGTGTGTGTGTGTTTTTCTTTATATGCACTTGTGTGTGTCTCCCGCATCCTCGCCCGTTCTTCCTTTTCACCTCTGCATCGATTCGTCTCTCCTTCTTTTTCTTGGCGTTCTTTTTCTTTCATTTCCCTCCTTTTCCTCAAAAGACCGCTCACCTGATACGCAGGGATCGATACACACCTCGCACGCACAAAAGCTTTCAGGCGTGTACACACACACACACACACACACCCACCCACGGAATCTGAGTTATTAATATTCGTAGGCGTTTTGCTCTGTAGACAGAAGAGAATCTTTTCTTTTGAAAGGCCTGATCTATAATTGCTGCACGGTGTTACCTTGTTGAGACATTGTCCAGCCATAGGATTTGTTTTCCAAGCGATTTATTCCATTGAAGACATTTTCTCAGCCTGATTTATTCTCTGACATTTTGACTGACTACATGAGGCAAGGATGGAAAGCGTATGAGGTTTTGAGATGAAATTAAAGTAAAAGCTTTGGTTAGTGTTTTAGTTTATAAATGGAATGAGACAGACTTTGAGTAATGGTGGTTTTTCGAGTTAAGCAGGGCTGAGAAAGGTCCGCCTCTGAGCCAAACATATGTGAGCACGTGAAGATACCCAAACATATGTGAATCGACCCAAAACTTAGATCATTTAATAAATTCCAGACTGCGCTTTCAAAGGGAATTCCATGCCAAGGACAGCAGAGAAGAGTAGATAAATGGACGCAAGCAGGGAGAGGAAGAAATTGTGGATGTGACCTTACAAACACAATATAATTGTGTTCATCTTATGTGGTCATAATGCAATACTGGAATGTGAACCTTCAGGGTTTTAAAAGTCCCATGCGTGACATTCAATTCTGTTTGAGTGGAGAGACAGAAAATAGAGAGACGAACTGAGAGAGATAAACGGGAATGTGTGCTTTCAGCAGATCAGAGGAGAGTTTCATTAAAGTTTCTCTCGTTTACATTTCTGCCCGACGGAGCTAATTATGTTTTAAAGACACACACAACACACACACACACACTCAGATACACACGCAGCTGTATTTCCATAAAGTCCTCATTACTTTGCGTTCTATTTCCCTTCTTCCCCCGTTCCTTGCGTAAATTCATGCGTGTCAGTGTACATGTGCATCTGCGCGGCTGTGTGTGTGCGTTTCACTGCTTGTGTACTTAATTATGTGTCCGCATTTGCATTCTCTCTGAGTGTGCGGGATTGTGTGTGTGTGTGTGTGTGTGTGTGTGTGTGTGTGTGTGTGTGTGTGTGTGTGTGTTTTGTAAGGAAATTAAAGCATGAATTGAACTTATTTTCCGTGCTGATAATTTAACATCACTTCATATCCGCTACAGGAAATTATGGAGCTTATGCTCAAGTCAGAGTGTGTGTGTGTGTGCTGTGTGTGCTGTGTGTGCTGTGTTTGCGTGCTTAATGCTTTTTTTTAAAGACAAAAAAAGGGGAAATAAAACTTTGGTGATTTAACTCATGAATTGTGTTTCTTAACTGAACTGTTATGCTATTTGAATATTCTCTATTCTATTTCCTGGACCATTTTGCCATTCATTTTTGCACTTCTACTATAAAATCATGAGACAGATCCTTCCTAATTCCCTTTAATGTATTTATATATATCATTGAGAGTCCTCTTTATCTGCTGATGTGGAAGATGTGGCTTCGACAGACGGGGCGATGCGGGCACGGTGTAGTCATTGACAGCTATCGACTCTTCCAGCAGCCATTAAACATCCATACAGTCATATGGTCGTAAGTAGGGATGTTTATAATTAGCCGTTAATCGACAATATGAAGTTGAGCAAAACTCAGAGGAGCGGCTGGTCACTGAAATGAGAATCGCTGGTCCGCCTTAAAGGTCTCTAACTTCGGGGCTACATCCCTTCACTTTAATCAACAGGTGGCAAGCAAGGCACAGGAACTTTGCTTGGGTCTTAAAGAGTTTTAGCATTTATTCACCACCAAAAAAGCTGCACTGCTACGTTCACAGCTGTAACGTTATTGCTAACTTTGTCACACTCCGGGTGGGCTGCCGGGCTTGCGTTAAGCACACTAGTGGAAACCCTGACAGAGTATGCCAGGGAGACACACGGCTGACAACCTCGCAGCTAAACTAATTCGTGCTGTGGAGACTTAATGGGAACGTGGATTTATGTGTCCGAGACAATGCACGCAACGTTGTGGCTGTTGACTCTCGTTGCAGCTGGGCGGAGTGTCTGGTCCCTACAAACCACAGCACCCCTGCATGCAAGGCACTAATGCTGTCTGTTAACTGTTAAAGATCGGTTACCAAGGGTCAGCTATTGGTTAGGGGGGAAACAAAATCTAAATTAGCATTCCTAGTTGTGAGTAGTCTGAGTTCAAAGCTGCTTTTTCTGCAGACATCCGTGTAAATGGAGCTCATGAATGAGAATTCTCTGCTAAAGCCTGTTAGCATCATATATAAAGTCCCTTATTTCTAGTTGCAGAAGTGCAGTTTGAAAGTGTGTACATGTGACTGTGTCGGAAAAAGGGAAGACGTACTGATATTCACCAACCTGCTCTCCCACTCTCTCCCTCCAC